>NC_089593.1:94924187-95184187 GCF_019320115.1 Miscanthus floridulus
ATGATAGCCAAACAAGTTCTACTAACCTAGCAAGCAAAATTCAGAGCAAAACAATTCTAACAAATGTATGCAACATTCAGGTTTCACACATGTTTCAAAATGTTTCGAAACAATATTTCAGTTGTTATTTACATGATTAGGCATGTGTGATTAGAATGCTTGATGATGCATGATATGCATGATTTGTAGTGCCTAAATGCAGGCATAACACCGGGGTGTTACACCTCGTGCTCATGTTTTAAGCTTAATCGCTTTGAGCAAGATGTCTCACGGGGATGGACCTCCTCCAATCTTTGAGGGAGATGACTTTCCATATTGGAAAATCCAATGGAGGCATACTTAGAAGCTCTAGACGTTGGTATTCTTAGAGCCGCCTCTCAAGGCTTCCCAAAACCTCGGGATGCTACTAACCTACAAGGCGATGAGGTTAACTATGGAAAATAGAATGCAAAGGCTCGAAACACCATCTTTAGAGGCCTTTGTAAAGATGTGTTCAACCGTGTAAGGAACCACAAAGACACCCATGCACTATGGTCAGACGTTTGTGCGCTCCATGAGGGAACCAAGAGTGAGCGTGAGGAACACTATCATCTTGTAATCAAAAAGCTAAATTCTTTTGAGATGCTTCCCAAAGAAAGTGCTAATGAGATGTATTCACGTTTAAATGTTCTTGTAGAGGAAGTCAATGGGCTTGGACTTACTCAAATGTCACCATCCGATGTTGTGAGAAAGATCTTGAGTGTCCTCCCTATTGACAAATATGGGCACATTGTGACCGTGCTACATCAAGGTGATCTTTCCGCTGCTACACCGACACAAATCTTGGGAAAGATCAATGCTCATGAGATGTACATGCACATCACACCACAAGATGGCTCATCCTCTACAAAGAAGAAAGAGAAGGACTTAGCATTCAAAGCTAGCCAAGATAAGGGCAAAGCAAGACTTGAGTATGAGAGCTCAAGTGATGAAGAAGATGATGATGAAAGTCTTGCTCTCATGGTGAAGAAGACCGCCAAGATGCTAAAGAAGCTCAACAAGAGTGGCATCAAGTTCGATGGCAAGAAGAAGAAGTTCTTCACAAGCTCAAGAAGAAAGCCAATCTCTGAGATGGATTGCTACAATTATGGAGAACTTGGCCATCTAGCTCATCAATGCACAAAGCCCAAGAAAGATAAGTTCAAGAACAAGAACAAGGGCAAGAAAGATGACTCAAGCAATGAAGATGAAGATGAGAAGAAAAAGAACAAGCTATACAAGAAGAGAGATGGCAAAAAGAGGGACTTCTACAAGAAGAAGAAGAGTGAAAAGGCCTACATCGTCGGTGATTGGCTCACGGACATTGATTCATCTAGTGGATCATCCGATGATGATAGTGACAATGAGAAGGTGGCCACGATTGCTTTTGATCTTCCATCTTCACCGCCACCATCGCCATCATCCTCTACACACCTATGCCTTATGGCCAAGGGTGAACGCAAGGTAACAAATGATGATGATAGTAGTGATGATGAGTAAGCTAGTGATGGTGATAGCGATACCGATGATGATGATTCACCTTCATATGATGATCTTGTCAAAATACTAAGAAAATACACTAAGATCATTAGAAAGAGTAGAGCTAAAAATGAAAAGCTTGATGCTAAAAATGATTTACTCTTAGCTAAATGTGATACATTAGAAAATACTAATGATGAGCTTAAAGAAACAAATGATGCTATATCATCCAAACTCAAGGAGCTCAAATCTTCTAAGAAAGAGCTTAAAGATAAACATGATAAACTTAAGTGGGTGCACAATGAGCTCGTCATTAGTCACAACAAGCTAAAAGATGAATATACAACTCTAAAGATCAATTATGATACTCTTGTTATTGCTCAAGAATTCTTACCAAATGAGCCACATGATGCTACTAACCATGTTGTTAAGATTGATATAGCTACTTCATGTGATGATTTAATTGATGAGAGCATTGAGCATGGATCTAGTAGCAAAGGCAAGCAAGTGGTTGAGTGCAATGATTATGATGAGTATGTCAAGCTCAAAAGTGATAATGAGAAGCTCATAAAAGATCTTGAAGAGATGAAAAGCCACAACACCATTGTGCTAGAAACCCTTGATCATGACAAAGAGTTGATCCTTGAGAATGAGAAGCTCAAAGAAGAAAACAAGAAGCTCAAGGAAGAGAAGAAAGATGATGCTCTAAAGGAAGAAAATAAGAAGCTCAAGTTGGAGAAAGAGCATCTTAAGATTGGGTTGAGCAAGTTTGCTAGAGGCAAGCACCTTCAAAGTGAGCTACTCATGAACACCGTCATGAAGATGGATAGAAGTGGCATTGGATATGTGGCAAGTATAGAGAAGAAGAAGGCTCAAGTTCAATAACAACAATTAAAGCCAAAGCCAAAGAGATGTTTTGAGTGTGGACAAGAAGGCCACTTTGCTCATGAGTGCCAAACTCCACCGCCACAACCCTTGCCCAAGCATGCTAGACCCTTTGCTTTCAATGCTCACTACATGCTTAGAAAAGATTCTAGTGGAAAGATGAAAGTCATGTTCTTAGGACCCCCTAACAAGAATAGGCCTAAGAAGATTTGGGTGACTAAGTCACTTGTTGAGAAGGTGAAGGGCCCTCAACAAGTTTGGATTCCTAAAGCTTGAATCTCTTGTGTGTAGGTGAACTACAAGACCGGTGGAAGTCATTGGGTTATTGATAGTGGTTGCACTCAACATATGACCGGTGATCCTCGTATGTTCACCTCACTAGATGAAGAGGTAGATGGACAAGAGAAAATAACATTTGGAGATAATTCAAAGGGCAAGGTTAAAGGATTGGGCAAAGTGGCAATATCAAATGATCATTCCATCTCCAATGTGCTCTATGTTGCTTCATTGAGCTTCAACTTGCTATCCATTGGACAATTGTGTGATCTTGGCTTCCAATGCTTGTTCACCAAGAAGGAGGTTGTTGTATCCAAGGTAGATGATAATCAAGTGATATTCAATGGATTTAGATACAACAACTTATATCTAGTGGACTTCACCTCCGAAGATGTAAATTTGAAGACTTGCCTATTCACCAAAACAACACTTGGGTGGCTATGGCATAGAAGACTTGCTCATGTTGGGATGAGCTCACTCAAGAAGCTTATAAAGAATGATTTGGTGAGAGGGTTGAAGGATGTGAAGTTTGAGATGGACAAGCTTTGTAGTGCATGTCAAGCCGGCAAGCAAGTTGCAAATACTCATCCAACTAAAGCTTTCATGCCAACCACAAGAGTGCTAGAACTCCTACACATAGATTTATTTGGACCAACAACATACAAGAGTTTAGGAGGGAATCTCTATTGTCTTATGATTGTTGATGACTATTCAAGGTATACATGGGTATTCTTCCTTCATGACAAATCTGAAGTTGCATCTTGCTTCAAGAAGTTTGCCAAGAGAGCTCAAAATGAATTTGAAGTGAAGCTCAAGAAGATAAGAAGTGACAATGGCAAAGAATTTGACAACACAAACATTGAAGCCTATTGTAATGAAGTTGGAATCAAACATGAAGTCTCCGCAACTTATACTCCTCAACAAAATGGTGTAGTCGAGAGGAAGAACCGGACTTTGATCACTCTTGCAAGGACTATACTTGATGAGTACAACACCCCCGAAGCTCTATGGGCGGAAGCAATCAACACCGCATGTTATGCATCCAACCGCCTATTCCTTCAAAAGTTCCATGGCAAGACTCCTTATGAGTTGCTCAATGGGAAGAAGCCGGACGTCTCATTCTTTAGGGTGTTTGGTTGCAAATGCTACATCTACAAGAAGCGGCAACACCTAGGGAAGTTCCAAAGATGTTGTGATATTGGTTTTCTTGTTGGTTACTCATCAAAGTCCAAAGCATATAAAGTATTTAATCATGCCACCGGCTTGGTTGAAGAAATATATGATGTAGAATTTGATGAATCTAACAGCTCCAAAGGAGCATATGAGAATCTTGATGATGTAGGTGATGAACCATTGAGGGAGGCTATGAAGAATATTCTGATGGGAGACATCAAGCCAAAAGATGATGAAGATGATGTACAAGTCATTAATCAACCTTCTTCATCAAGTGTGCCACAAGATGGTGAAAAAGATGGGAGAGTAGAAAATGAAGATACTCATATCTCCCATGAGCAAATGGTGGTACAAGCACAAGATGTTGATGCTCCACAACCTCCTCCTCAAGTGGTCAATAGAAGAAATACACCTCTCCTACAAGATCATCCACAAGATCTTATCATAGGGAGTCCATCAAAGGGTGTAATGACTTGATCTTAAAAACTTACTTCATTTATTGCTCATCACTCTTTTGTCTCTTGCTATGAGCCTACCAAGGTAGAAGAAGTTCTTAAAGATCCGGATTGGATCAATGCCATGCATGAAGAGTTGAATAACTTCACTCGCAATGAAGTTTGGACTCTTGAAGAGCGACCAAAAGATGCAAGAGTCATTGGAATAAAGTGGGTATTCCACAACAAGCAAGATGATCAAGGTGTTATTGTGAGGAACAAGGCAAGACTAGTTACAAAGGTGTTCTCTAAAGTTGAAGGTTTGGATTTTGGAGAGACCTTTGCACCGGTTACAAGATTAGAAGCCATCCGTATCCTACTTGCATATGCATCACATCATGAAATGAAACTATATCAAATGGATGTAAAAAGTGTATTTTTAAATGGCTTTATTAATGAACTAGTCTATGTTGATCAACCTCCCGGATTTGAAGACCCTAGATATCCTAATCATGTTTATAGGTTGTCCAAGGCGTTATATGGGCTTAAGCAAGCCCCAAGAGCGTGGTATGAGCGCCTTCAGGACTTTCTCATTGAGAAGGGCTTCACCATTGGGAAGGTCGACACCACACTATTCACCAAGAAGCTTGATGGACATATCTTCATTTGTCAAGTATATGTTGATGATATCATCTTTGGATCATCAAATGAAGACTTATGCAAAGAATTTGGTAAATTGATGTCAAAGGAGTTCGAGATGTCCATGATTGGTGAGCTTACATTCTTTCTTGGTTTTCAAGTCAAGCAAATGAAAGAAGGCATCTTCATCTCTCAAGAGAAATACACAAAAGATCTTCTCAAGAGATTCAAGATGGATGAATGTAAGCCAATCAAGACACCAATGCCTACCAATGGACATCTTGACCTAGATGAGGGAGGTAACCCGGTTGATCAAACTCTCTACCGTTCTATGGTTGGTAGCTTGTTATATTTAACCGCATCTAGGCCTGACATCATGTTTAGTGTGTGTATGTGTGCTAGATTTCAAGCTAATCCTAAGGAAACACATTTAATTGCCATAAAAAGAATCCTTAGGTATCTTAAGCACACACCAAGCATTGGCCTTTGGTATCCCAAAGGAGCTATATTTGAATTAATTGGTTATTCCGATTCGGATTACGCCGGATGCAAAGTTGATAGAAAAAGCACATCCGAAGGGTGCCATTTGCTTGGTAGATCACTTATGTCTTGGTCCTCCAAGAAACAAAATAGTGTGGCTTTGTCCACCGCTGAAGCGGAATACATTGCCGTGGGTGCTTGTTGTGCACAAATATTATACATGAAACAAACTTTGCTAGACTATGGTGTAGTTCTAGAAAAGGTACCTCTTTTGTGCAACAATGAAAGTGTGGTAAAACTTGCAAATAATCCGGTTCAACACTCTCGCACCAAGCACATAGATATCCACCATCACTTTCTAAGAGATCATGTTGCTAAAAATGATATATCACTAGAAGGTGTAAGAACCGAAGATCAATTAGCGGATATCTTCACTAAACCGCTAGATGAGGCTACATTTTGTAGATTACGGAATGAGCTCAATGTACTTGATTTTAGTAACTTCACTAAAAATTGAGCTTGTGTTGTCCCTTGCATTCATTATAATATACAACATGTTTAAATTTTGGTAATGCATATAGGGCTTGTCTAACATGGTTAAGATAACCGCCGAAAAGCGTGTGAAGAAGCTTAACCTTGGATCAAACTTGACAAGCAATGTATTGCATATGCAAGGATGTTGTTTTGTCGTTTTGTTCCATTTGCCCTCTTATTGCCTATTTTCTTAAAAAGAATTATAGCCTAAGGCAAAATATTTTGAAAAATATAAGGGTTTGAGGGAGGTCACTCACATCAGTTCCAATTGGTGTTTATTTGGATCTTATTCAAGTTGGAACTTGATTGGAAACAGGCAGCACGAAGGAACATTGAAGATTTACTGGAAAAGGACCACTGGATGCTGCACCAGACGCTGCTGTCCAACGTCCGGTCAGTTCACAGGAGGTGAACAGAAGCTGAAGGAGTGACCGGACACTGCGCTTGTGCGTTCGATCAGGAAGGGATCCAGCGTCCGGTCGTTTAAAGGAGAAACAGGCTGAGCTGACCGGACCTTGTCTACGTCCGGTCATGGACCACCGAACACGTCCGGTCATGATTCTAGAGGATTTGGACCTCTCTAGAATCGACCGGACACTGGGTGGTAGCGTCCGATCGCTACCACCGGAGCGTCCAGTTAGTGGATCTCGTGCGGCATCAGGACTCTTTTTCCGTTTCCTATTCTATCGCGTTGGGGGTCCTCATTTAACCACAGCTATCGCGTGGATCTTGACCTAACCCTTATGTTGCTGCCGCTTTCCCATGCCTGAGCGCCGTGCCACCACAGCCCTTCCACGCCGCTGAGCACCTCGCGCCACCGTAGCCACGCCTCCTTCCACGTTGCGCCGAGCGCTCATCCTTGCAGCCGCATCCGCTCCACCTCGTGTCCCCGCGCCGTGCCACTATAGCCGCGCACCGCCGTCTGATCCCGAGCACCGAGTGCTAACCAAGCCCACAGTTCCCGTGCCCTAGCTCTTGCCTCCTCGGTGGTAAGGCCATTGCATCCACTCTGCTTGATCTTGAACCTTTCAATTTTCAATGATGTGACCTAGATCAATTTCCAAGAATTGATTTCAAATCATCTAGGGCCACTGTTCCATTGAAGTGCTTCGCCGACCCTAACCCTAGCCGGTTTAGAGGTTCCCCGTGTGATGTCTCTTCTTTTCTTGGATCTCTGGTTCATCAGGTAGAAAGCCCGTCGCCTCAATTTTGTACCTACATTGCTTGCTTCCTAGGGTTTTCGCATCTATTAGATATATTGTATTTATTTGTATATCCATCTATTCCATCATGCAGCGAGTCCATGCCGTTGAGGTTCTTGTGGCAGTAGTCAGTTAACTCAGAGCCAAGCTCGCGAGTACGGATCGAGGCCAAGCCTCGGGAGTGTCAGTTTGACAGTTGATCTTTGTCAGCGACAGTTCATCTTCTTGTCAGATCAGATGGCTCATACGAAGAATGTTGGGGGTGGTCCAGGAGATGATGATCGGAGGCCCCTGCCTCGCTAGCCTGCAGAACCAAAAGGTAAGGCAACGAAGCAGGTCACATCTAAGAAGCGGAAGTACCCTGACACAGAGACAGCGAGAGCAGCTACAGTCACTGAGGCCGCAGAGCGTGCCAAGAGAGGAGGTGCCCATGGTGGACTTGTCATAGTAGATCATCTGGCACTAGATGCGTAGGGCAGACTTAGGGAGATTGAGCGACTTCATGGTAGTCCACCTGGGACTGTCATGATGGTAGGACATCGTCTGGCTATTGAGGAGCCTCAGTGTCAGGGGGAGTCTCAGCAGGAGCCACAGCAGTAGCCCCCACCAGCAGAGCCTCAGCCAGCTCAGGAGACTCAGGAGGGCCAGTAGGTCGAGGAGACCGAGCCGACACCCTAGCTACGCCGCTCTGGTCGTACCAGTGCTATAGTTCCACCGAGGCCAGCTACACAGCGCAGGGGTTCATGCCCACCACCTAGACCACAGGGTCTGCCTCCAGTGGTACAACTTGACTTGAGGGCCGCCACAGCTAGACAGGTTCGCCGGCTAAGGTTTGTTGAGTTTGACGTGTGGTTCCCTCCGAGGAGGGATGAGAGAGCAGCAGAGGGTTTCTACATGCCACTGCCGGAGGATTTCTACAATGCTTATCTCAACAGTGGGGCAGTGTTCAGATCTCAGAGAGTCTACAGTATAGAGTCTATTGTGGTAGCAGCCGGAGAGCATATCCACCCCTACTTGTCATATTTGCCGGGGCTAACAGATCTGATTGGCTGGACAGGAGTATATGTACCATCCTGGGTTTGGCAGTTTTATGCTTCACTCTACGTTGACCCGTAGCATAACTTCATATACTTTGCATTCAATGGCAGAGACTACAGGGTGATGAGTTTCAGGGCTCGGGAGATACTGAGGCTATAGGATCAGCCTATCAGATTGCATGAGGTATGTTATGGATAGCAGGAGCCTCCTAGGCATCCTCATGGAGGGATGGTGCCCCCTACAGATCTTATGCGCCATTGCTTCAAGGAGCCCTTTGGTGAGGGGTCGAGGAAGAACCCCAGTGACCTGACTCCTACAGCTTGTGTGCTAGAGGCTATCATCAGGAGGACACTACTTCCTAGGTTGGGATACAGAGAGGGTCTGACTCGCCTACAGCTCTGGCTCCTTAATGCCCTAATGCAGCAGACCTTGTTTGACATTTGGGACCTCCTTCTGTCAGAGATGGAGGATACTATAGTTGAGGGCTTCAAGGGTCATAGACAGCTTCCATATGCACACTGGATCACCTTCCTGATGCTCAAGTCTATGCAGGTTCGGACCCCTGAGATGGTTGCAGAGTACAAGAGTGCCACCACTGAGTTTCTAGCTTATAACATGGCACAGAGGATCAAGCATAGCACACCACAGGCACCCACTCAGCCCAGCCATCGTCTAGATGTTCTAGAGTCAGTAGCTCAGCAGGACGAGATCATTAGAGGCATAGCTGCTACTGAGGAGGAGCAGCAGCTTGAGGCACAACAGGAGGTGACAGAGTCTAGCGACAGCTTGGATGATGACTATCTACCTATTCCTTGTATGCCTCCACGCAGACATGATGCAGAGGCTGGCAGTTCTAGCTCAGCTCCACCTACACCACAGACGGACCCCGCCTTGATTGCTATTCTTGAGCGGATGCAGCAGGATCAGGCATGATAGGCTCAGGAGACAGCTGCCAACTTTGCACAGTTTCAGGCTCATCAAGATGAGTTCCAGCGGCAGCAGTAGCTCCTTCAGCAGCAGCAGTAGCAGATGCATTAGCAGCAGTTACTCATGCAGCAACAACTTATGGGATTTATGCAGCATGTAGTAATAGCACTTGGGGCCCCACAGCCATAGTTTTTGCCCCAGCTTGCTCAGCCTGCCGCCACAACGACAACTCCAGTAGTACAGCCCAGTGGGCTTCAGAGTCAGGGATAGCCTCCAGCTCTGTTTGCTTCACCCATAGTCCAGGTGTCCTAGTGGTTGTCCTCACCAGTGGTAGCCCTGCAGTTCACACCATTTCAGATGGGCTTCACACCGGATAAGTCTTCCTCGCTATTTGTGCCTGACACGTCAGTCTCTAGGAGTCTTGGAGCATCCTTCAGTGAGTTGACCGGCATGCCTATGCCACCTCATATGCATACCGATGGTCCTTCTACAGCAGCCCCTATCGCCGTGACTACTCAGAGGCTCCCTTCGTCTGTCACCTCTTCAGATCCCACGACAGACGTCCTAGCAGCTTCACAGGTAGCACCTGCCCTAGCTTAGACCCAGACCGCTTCAGCGACGCTTCCTACCACAGAGGGTCAGTCAGTGTAGAGCTCAAGGTTAGATGATGATGGCGCCCAGTTTCATCTTGCTCCACGTACTTCAGCACCTGGCTCGTCCGCTGCAGCCCCGTCGACCGACCCTTAGGTTTTGGTGTTTGACGCCAAAGGGGGAGAGGGTTCGAGTATGTAGACTCAAGGGGAGCGACATTTAGGGGGAGCTAGTTATCTAGTATTAGCTTATTATATACATTTGGAGTTTTATTTGTGTGATACACTATTACTATTATGCATTTGTGTGTTACTTTCATGCATATTATTATATCTATGTGATAGTGATATCTACGTGATTGTGATTTATGACATGTGTGCTCTCTACTTAGAATTCCTTTATGTCATATCACTTGTGCTATGCTCATTTGCCTTTTGCTTCCGTGTTTGTACTCTGATGCAAATGAGCTTTGTTATTTGTACTCTTGCTTAATTCATATCCTTTGAGTACATTGTGTTGGCTTGGGTCATATAAGCTTACCTAACTCTTTTGTTCTTATTGACAAAAGCTTATATGAACCAAGCCCGTCAAAAGCCTCACTCTTTTACATACTCGAGGTGGTATTATCATCAATCACCAAAAAGGGGGAGATTGAAAGCATCTAGGCCCCTAGTTGGATTTCGGTGATTAATGACAATACAAGATTACTATGACTAACGTGTGTTTTGTAGAGGCAATTAAGTTAGGTCATGGTAATGGAGATCGATTGGGCAATCGAGGTGGTTATGCCCCTACGATGGAAATCGTTTTGGTTTTCAAAGGATGGATGACAAGGTTAATGATGACTAGTTCTAAGTATCGATTGGAGTTGGAGTGACACTTAGAGTAGTTTAGGACCTTGTTTTTCCTTTGGCCGTACTATTAAGGGGGGTATGGATGGATAGCTTGACCTAGGTGAGTCTAGTGAGTTAGGTGTGGTGCACACTTGTTAAAACTAGCTCTAGGTAGCTCCTATGAATGCCTAAGATCCAATGTAGCAAACTTCATTCACATATGTTCGAGAGTTGGAAGTGAATGGAGGGTCAAATGCTGACCGGACGCTGGCTCCGGTGCGACCGGACGCTGGCTGCAGGGTCTAGTCAGTACATTTGATCAAGCAGACTGTGTTCAGTGCGACCGAACGCTAGAGTGGTCAACTGACCGGACGCTGAGAGGCAGTGTCTGGTCGACTCCAGTAAGGTTCTAGAGAAGGGAATCTGTGACCGGACGCGTCCGGTCAGTGATGACCGGACCCTGGGGGTTCAGCGTCCAGTCGAGTACAGTAAGCATCCAGTAAGGGTTTAATGTGACCGGACATGTCTGGTCAGTGGTGACCGGACCCTGCCAGTGTTTGGTCAACACGTTATCACTGGTTTGCGGGTTGAACTGATCGGAGCGTCCGGTCAACATGACCGGAGCGTTCGGTCACCCCGCAGAAGCTCATAACGGTTCGTTTTTCAGGCTGCCTTATAAATAGAAGCTCCACTCATGTGTGTGGAGTTACTTTTGCTCATTCCAACAGCTGAGAAACATGTTTGTGAGTGCTAAGAAGAGCAAGGTCCTAGTGAGGTGATTGAGATTTGAGAATCCAAGAGAGTAGCCTCATTAGTGAATCAAGAGTAGCAAAGTGTGCATCCATCTTCTCATTAGGCTTCACGTGGTCAAGTGAGAGTTCATGCTTGTTACTCTTGGTGATCGCCATCACCTAGATAGCTTGGTGGTGATTGGGAGCTTGGTGATCACTCGGCGGAGCTTGTGGGTGACCCAACTCAAGTTGTGAGCAGCTTTGGGTGATTCGCCGCAACGGAGTGTCGAAGAATCAACCCGTAGAGAGCACTTGATCCTTGCATGGATCAAGGGGGAGCTACACCCTTGCGCGGGTGCTCCAACAAGGATTAGTGGGGAGTGGCGACTCTCTGATACCTCGGCAAAACATCGCCGCGTTCCTCTCTCTCTATTTACTTTGAGGATTTACTTTATGCATTTACTTTAAGCAATTCAATACTTGTCTTTACATTCATAGAATTGCCATGCTAGAGTAAGTTTGGAACATAGGTTGCAAGTTCGTTGTGCATTAGATTAATAGAAACACTTTTCTAGGCACAAGGGGTTAATTGGGCTAACCGTAGGATTTGATTATTGCAAGAAAATTTAGAATTAACCCAATTCACCCCCCCCTCTTGGGCATCTTGATCCTTTCACAACCCTTGAAAAAATATTATGAAAATGCTAACTCACTAACACAAGTGATGAAACTTTGTGGAGTTAACACATTTGCACAAGGGTTGAAGAGATAGAAGAGAAGAAGCTGCTCAACATGCATCGAACAGGAGAGGCATAGACATTGGACAAATCAATTTCATGTTCGATGGCATACCCTAAGTGCTTCAGCACGTAGAAGAGTCATCGAATGCCAATGCAGCATGCATCGGACAAATTGGCATAGCATCCAATGTGTTTTGGCTGCTCTCTATCTTGGAAATAATTCTCCAGATGCTAACAACACAAACATCGGACAAAACGCTAGCACTGTGCATGTGCTGACTAGGCAAGTCAACAAACATCAGGTGATGGAGATTTGTCCAATGAAGGACATTGGACATGTTCGATGTGTCTAGGAGCTCTCTGGATGCTCTCTCTGGACTGCATCAGACAATGAACGAACTTTTCTCTGATGTGGCATCAGACGCTGGAGTAGCAGGCGCGCGAAGAGAACCATTGGGTGCCAACGGTCGACTTCAAATGGCTAGTGACACATGGCATTCATCCATGCATCGGACAAGATTGACTTTTGTCTGATGCCCCTCCCTAGCGTCCAATGGCCACACTCAGTCCAATGAAGGGGTAACATCTAGTGGAGTCTTGGAGGCTCTATAAATTATGTTGGCTGGATCTAACTCACTCTTTTGGCCATTTTCATCAATGATACAACCTTGTGAGCCTTATCTAACTCCTCCCTCTCATCTCCTTCAAGTGATTAACATCTTTGTGAGATTGGGAGTGATCCAAAGTGCATTTTCTTAGAGTTGAGGCATCTAGTGGCACTTGTGATCGTGTTGCTGCGGGATTTCTTGTTACTCTTGGTGGTTGCCATCACCTAGATGGCTTAGAGTAGTGGAGGATCATCGAGCGGCTATTGGTGATTGTTGTTGGCTTTGATCGAGTTCTTGTGTGGGGTTCTTGTGCCTATTCCCTATGGGAGATCACAAAAAGCAACTCTAGTGGATTGCTTGTGGCTTGTGGATTCTCTCTTGTGTTGGTTCTTGTGGTGCCCAAGTGTTGGGCTAGGCGTGTGATGCTTATTAGCGCGCACCAAGTGAGTGAATCACCACAACGAGGACGTAGGTTGCCGGCAAGCAACTAAACCTCAGGGATAAATCTTGTGTCTCCATTGTCTCATTGGTATTCTTATTAAACACTTACCCGGTTCGGTATACCCCTCTATCCCTTGCAATTTACATACCTAGCATAGTTATGTAGTGATAGCTTGTTTGCCTTGCTAGTTGAGTAGCTTAGTTTTAATTAGTTGTCTTACTAGCTCACTAGTTGTTGTAGTTGTGACATAGTTAGCTTAACCATGTGAAATCATCATAGAGATCATAGCAACTAGTATATGGTAGGTGGCTTGCTAGTTAGTGAAAATAGAGCTAGAGCAAAACCACGCATATTCGCCATCTTATTGTCTAACCAAGTTTGCTCTAGTAATTTTGTAGAATTTTTATTAGGTTGTTCACCCCCTCTAGCCATTTAGGACCTTTCAGCAGCACATGCAAAAAGAGAGGGGACAAACGAAGAATAAGCGTGGGGAGGCAGGAGGATAATACCCCACCCCACCACACCTCGACGATGGCAAGCAAGAAGGGGAAGAGAGGAGCAATGGGTTTGCCTGCCCTTCTTTTTGCTGTGCATTTCGTCTACAAGGCTTGATCGTCCACTTCAAAGTCCTAGCCTTTGCGCTCTTTTCTCTAGCTCTAGTTGCCACCTAAACCATCACAAATTACATCGCTGCTCATTGATCAATGGAAGAGATCCTACCGGTGGGCACGCAACGCATTGCTGATAACTAGCCTCCTCTACCACACCATTAGGCTCGCCTTTCGGAGTTACCTCAGCTCTTAATGGTGCCATTTTTATCTACAGCAGCAGCACATGTAAACTCTCGATGGGTTTTCCATAGCTTCATCTTCATTGGCATCCACCACAAGTTGCCTTATCTCTCATTTGATTCCTCAATCATAAACAAACATTGCTGATGTTACGTGCTTGCACAAGCTAAGACTATCATGAGGTTGACATTTCTTTCTCAATCTTCGGTCACCACCCACCACCTGGCTTTTGGCCACTGAAAGATCATCTACCACTACCACCATCAACCTCAACTATTGGTACTCTTGTTTAGCTCCAATGTTACTATCAGTAGCAGTCGTCGGTGTTGCCCGGTGATTCAGTCAGCTACACATAGCCAACCTTTAACTCAGTGTGTGTGTGCTCATCCCTGTCATGTCTATCAGTCACTCACTCATCTCGTCATCCTCTGTCCTGTAACGCATCATGTCGAAACAAGCATTTGCCGATGGCGTGTTCACTGCCGCTGATCAAGCTTCAAACCCCCAAGCACATGTGACTGGCAGTGGCCAAGATTTAGAGGTGCAGCAGCATGCACATGTGCTGTGCCATGTTGACATTGAAGATGATGATTTGGAGTCCATGGTCCTATCATGGCCTATTTCTTCAGTAAGCAAGGTACTATCAGTAAATCAATTCTCTTTGCTTGCTATTTATTATAGCATCAGTACCGATGGTTTACATATTTTGTTGCTCATGTAGCCTTGTACATGCATGTTAGCTCAATTACATGTTTTAGTTTGGTTCATTTTGCAACTAGGTTCCTAGGATGCACGAGAAAGGTGATTTGAGTCTAGGAGACTACCTGAAAGGTTTTGAGAGATCACTAATTGAAGAAACTAGGGCAATGATACTTTTATCTTTGAAGTCTATCTCTTAGTCAGCCTATTATAATTAAGCTATTCAGTGTCTTGACAATGATATGAGAAAGTCTGTCTTACATGTTGACATTAGCTATGGAGATCACATTGCTCAAGATGGTGATTTGTTCATGAATAAGCTAAAGAAAATTGTCAGATCTGTACAACTCAAATGAAGACCTTAGATCTCTTTATGAATTATTATCTCTACTAAAAACAAAATTAGCTTACAACAAAAATGGTTTCCAATGCAAATTGTGCTCATACTCAAAGTATAAATGTTGGTTGGGGCTTTGCAAGGACATGTAAAACCAAGACAATGTCAATGGTACTAGCAGCTCTGCTACATGCCAAAGTGAGGATAATTAGCTGTGCTTCCAATATTTTGCATTTCTCAATATTAGTTTTTTATTTGTATGAGTTGATTAAAAGATCAGAACTTTGCTATGGGCTGGACCCAAGTGTTGGGAATATACTATTGTTGTATGATATGTGAGGGCAGTGAACAATGATGTAGTCAAGTAGTTCTACTTAGAGTGGAAGATCAACAGGATTGTGTCGTGTATGCTCTGGAATGGTCTAGAACCGAACATAGAGAGATGGGAGTAGAGAAAGTGAGAGAGTGGTAAATGAGTCAAGGGCCAAGGTCCTATGTCCCCCTTTTATAGGAGAGGCGGTGGGAGAGGAGGTTTTCATTATTCTACTTGACAGGGCTTGAATTTACAAAAAGGTCTCTATGGGGCTACAAATGGGGCCATAAACATTATCTCACATGCCCCCTAGGATATATAATTGGGCCTCAAACACACTAATGGGCGTCCCTAACATATGATACACCCTCAACTGTAGCCCCTTAGCTATTTGGTTTTGATCAGAAGTACAAAATCCAATAGTTGAATACAACAAACTGTGGCCCAATTACAACTCAGACCCAGCACACGACTCCCGCCTACATTGAGATAGTCTAGGTATGATGTTATCTTTGGCTAGTCTTCAGTGGTGACCTGCACTCGAATCTCCATGACTTCATTTTTGGAAGCTTGCTCCTTTGCATGGCCTTGAGCCCTCGATACCTTTCCTTCATAATTGAGCCTTTATCGAAGAAATCTACATAGTTGAAGTAGGCAAAGTAGTCGATGTAGGAGAGGTAGTTGTAGATGATCATGACATGTTTTCAAGCTTTCACCCATGGGTGCCAGGTAAGGCCTTCATCTTTGGACGGATTGCTTGTCGAATGTGCTTCTTGCTAGCCCCTCTTTGCTAGCACTTGTGAGAAATGCTTTCATGTGCTTGAAGTTAATGATGCAAGCATGGTCACATATGTCATAGATGTTGATCCCCTGCTCCAATTGATGGTGAAGGTGAAGTCGAAGGTGCCTATGGTGATCAACCCACTCCAAATTGATGGCCGAGGTGAATTCAAAGATGTTGATGGTGATCCCTTTGCCCCAAATTGATGGCGTGGACAAAGTTGGAGATGCCAATGGCTACCCTATGCTCCAAATTGATGGAGAAGGCGATGTCGATCATGTCGAAGCTAATGGCAAAATCCATCGCCAAACATTGGCGAGGACACAATCAATGACACTAAAGTTGAAGTCAAAGTCCCTCGCCAAAGTGTTGGCGAATGTATAGTCAATGATGCCAAAGTCATTAGCCAAGCTCCTCATCGAAATGGTAGTGAAGGTAGTGTTGTTGATGTCGAAGTGGATGGTGAAGCCCATTGCTAATGCATGTGTTGGCAAGGGAATAGTTGATGATGCTATGGTAGGTGGCGAAACCCCTTGATGATCTGTTGGCATTGATGGTGTCGAGTTTGACATAGCTAGTTGCGAAGCCCCTTGCTGAGATGTTGGCATAGGTGGTCTCAATAGTTTACCAAAGCCAGTGGCGAAGCCCCTAGCAGAGATGTTGGTGTAGGCAATGTCGAGTTTGTCAAAGTTGATGGCAAAGCCCCTCGCTGATATGTTGGTGAAGGCGTGGTTGATGACACCGAAGTAGGTGGCCAAGCCCTTCACTGATATGTAGAGGTAGGCATGTTGATGACACCAAGGTGGTAGTGAAGCCCCTCGCCGATATGTTGGCATAGGCAGTGTTGAATTAGCCAAAGTTGGTGGCAAAGATGATGGTCACCGATATGTTGGCGAAGGCATTGTTGGTGACACTAAAATTGGCGGTGGGCCCTTGCCAAAATGTTGGGTTGCTTGGTGTCGAGTTCACTAAAGTCAGTGTCAAGGCCCCCTCACCGAAATGTTTGCTAAGGGGAAGTTAATGGCGAAGCCCCTTGCCATAACTCGACCAAAGTATGGCAGAACCGCCTAAAATAACATGCTTTCAAAGGCGCTCATCTTTCACTAGACACTAAGCACCCCGAAAGTTAGCTACATCGGTCAGTTCCGTTGATCCCACCCCAAGGGAGAACTCAAAACAATCCACGTTTTACATCCATAATCCAATAATGAGTATGAGCTTACAATACTTAGTCCATTTCATATAACAAGAGTTCTTAGAAATTATTTATTATAATAACAGAGTTCAAAGTGCGATAATTAAATAGCGGAATGCAAATAAACATCTAGCGGAAATGATACAAGGATCCATCTATGCCCACCAAAAGAATCCTCCACATAAGAGCTACTCCTCAAGCTGCACCTGCAACAGGGGTAAAATAAACCCTGAGTACACAATGTACTCACAAGACTTACCCGACTAGTGGGAATAGTTTCCCAACTTCAAGGAGTATGATAGGCAATATGGGTTTGTTGTTTTCTTTTTGTTTGCGAAAAGCATTACTAGGAGTACATCCTTAAGATCAAGTTTTATTAGCAGTCATGATTACTTCATTAGCTAACCATTCTAAGTAAGCACCTGTTCTACTTTCAAGCAAGGGTTGAGCAATCAGAACTATTTTACCATGTTTCATCTTCCAGTTCTTACTACGGTGCTAGACCATAGCCAAGTCGTACCGTCTCACGAAAACGATGATTCGTGAACCAATGTATCCCAGCTAGTACCTTGAAACACACGCCCCGTTTGTACCCCAGGCACAAACAAGACCAACCCATTCCACTCCTATCATAGGGTCTAGGTCCCTGTCCAAACTTGGACTCCAAACCCCCACACTTGAGACCCGATCTTAGTATGGTTCTTAGACCTCCACCTTTCCCCATCTCCAATCAGTCAGTCCAAAAAGAGCCGAAACCCACGGCAAGAGCGTAACGAGCCTTCTCGCTCCAATAAGCAAGTATGTGCTCAGGATAATAAGTCTGTGACCTGACTACCATCCACAACAATGGATGGTCCTTAATCGACACGAACAGGAAAAACAGTGTAACCAAGCTAAGCCCCATTGACCGCGGGACACAACCTGTTACACCCACCAATATCCATACCATATCCCTACCCGGTCTCTATTTTTCCTTTCATCATTTTATCATGAGAGTAAATATAATAATCACTTATTATGAGTAATGGTAGGTTACTCATGCTACCAAAAACCTAAGCAGAGCAGCTACCCAAACCTACACTAGTAAGACTCTTAGGATAGATATATTTATGCATGTGGTTTTCATAAAATTCCTGTAACGTAAATGCATATAACATATATAAATAGTGATTATAAAAAATAAGGGGTTATACACCGGAGCTTACCTTGGGCAGGCGCGATGTCAGCTGAGTCAGTTAGTGGCGGCTCTGGGACCTCCTCCTGCATGAGAATCTCCTCCTCGTACTCCTCGATGATCTCCTCGAGCTCGCGATCACCGGTGGTCACTATCTCCACCAACTCGTTCTCTATATGCATGCGATGATGATGCAACATTTAGTATTTATGCAACAACAACTCTTAAAATAAGAATACGCATACTAAGCCACTAAGCTAGCTCTAATGACTAAGATAGTAAGCTAACTTTCATTTTCATCAAGCAAAGTGTTGGATTCAACTAACAAACACCTAGCTTTACAAATTAAGGATATATCTTTATTTCTACTAATGATTTAATGTATATTGAAACAAAGAGCATTTAACTATCCTACTGTTTAGTCTATTCTAAAGCTACAAAAATGACAATGAGCACATAATAATACCATGAAGCTACTATAAAATTTTTAGGACTAAAGCTATTACCAATTTACCACAAAAATTCCAACAATAATTAACTTAATAATATTAAGCACTCTCAAATAATTTAATAGCTCCTAGTATCAATATGTATATATATGAACTAAATACACTACCGTATAGAGCATAATTTTAGTAACCTAACAAAATTTGTTTCACAATTTTTGGACACCTATCTGATTTTATATGATTTATCAAAGATCAGCTCAAAAATTAAATTAGAAAACTATTTCTAATTTCTTAGGAAAAGAAAAACAAAACCTCCCGCATGGCCCGCGCGACACTGTGTGCGCGCAGCGGACCATAGGCATGGCCCACATGAGGTCGGCCCACGCGCGAAACAGCCACGACTGGGAAATCCCACGCACGCTGGTGTTTTTGAAAAATAGACCTCACACTTCTTTCGAATTACAACTAAGTCCTAACACTATTTCCCCCTCTCTCAAACCTTCTCACTTAATCCGTGGCTTTCCTAGAACTCCCCCACGCGCACCCTTGGCAACTCAGTGCACCGCGGCATGGCGAGCGACGGCACTGAGCGCCTACGCCAGCCACCAGGGACCTACGCGGGCCCACCTAACGGGTCGATCACCATCTCCAATCTTGGTGGCTACACTAAGCGGCGGTGAGGGGTGGCGGGACAAGCTAGAGCGAGCTGCAGCGACGCGCGACCGTCCACGATGGCAGCGTAGCTACCTCGACGATCTAGAGCACCTAAGAACCTAACTGGCTAGCGAGGGAGCATCAGTAGACTACCGTGGACCTAGCCGAGGTGACGGTTGGGGTGGAGGATGGCAGAGGAGGGCTGGCCACGTGCGGCCGAGCCGTGCGACGGGGCACCGCGGCGGCACGGTCGCATCAGCCACGACGGGGAGGCGATAGCGGTTCCGCTGACGTGCGCAAGGTGGAAAGGGAGGCAAGGCGAAGCTAGTGGTGCAGGTGAATTTGTTCAGGAGGGACGGTAGGAGGGCTGCCCACATCCATGGCCGGACACGGCCTATCGGCATGGTAGCAGGGAAACTCCAAAATTGAAGCTTGGCCGTGCATGCTTCAAGGCTAGGTGGGGTCAGGCAGCGAGAGGACATGATGGTGAAGCCGTGGATGCGATGAATTGAATGGAGGTGATCGTTCGCTGGGTAAATTGGATGGCGCAGCTCATGGCGGCAGCAGAGGGAGAAAGAGAGAGATAGGGCGTGGCAGGTGGGCTCGGCTCGGCCTCGCCTTGGCGGGATGCGGTCGGTGTGATTGTGGAGATCCACACGCAGGCGCTAGCAGACAGGCGCGCGCGTTTGTGAACGACGTGGCCCGCCCCCCGCAATGCCATTAATGATAAGGCGACGGCGAGCCCGACCACATGCGCATGGCAGAGGCGGCATCGCATTGGGCCAGTAGCGGCGTAGAGATGTAGAGTGAGACATGGACATCACGGTGAGGCGATGGCACCAGCGGCAGCAGCAGCGCGACGTGGGGTGAGTCACATTGCGGCAGCATGGTGGGGCCGGCGGCAGCACCGCCCAGCTGCGCAAGTAGTAGCAGTGGCTCCGCGCGCTAGGAGCCAGTGGTGGCCAGGCCACAGCCAGGCCAGAGCAGCCGTGGCCAGCCACGCGAGGCAGCATGCGTGCGCGCGGGACAGCCAGCATGGCGACATCAAACACCCGAGCGTGGTGACCGCGCTCACGCAGCCAACCAGCCCAAAATCAAGTCGTGCACGAATTTTAAAGCGCCCAAAACAACTAAACGGTTGCTTCAGGAGCCAAACCATCTTCACCATGCTCAAGATGGCATATGAGACTACCAAATCGAGCTACAACACTACACCACTCCTTAAACCAATCGCTCAAAATAATTTGCTAAACATAGCAATGTCTAGCTGTTGACAAAATTGGAAAATTTCTAAGTTTTTGAGCTGAACTTGATTTCAATTTGCAATTTCTAGGCTAGTAGAAATATTAGTTAGTAATATCATTTTTCGACAGCAAGGATTTCATTGTTATCTACAAAGTTTATACTTCAAACTTTATTTAAGTAACACACACATATTCTATATTATTTTTGCTTAATAAAAATTGGTTTTCAACCCTACTTGATATAGATGAGCTATTGAATCAACTTTCATTTAGTATTTTTATTGATCATTTTAAGTTACAAGAAATTTATCTACACATTCTATCACATGCATTAACACATAAACATGATACTCATGACATGTTTTAGTAAATGATTTAGGGCGTAACACCGAGGGTGTTACACAAAGTCTCAAATTGTGGGTCGCTGAACTCTCAATAGCAAAGTAGAGAGCGAAAGTGGGAGCGAAAGATGGAATTCTTGGAGGGAGTGTCCTAACGGGGTCCACTTCTTAGTGCTGGTATGATCGCTTTGATGTCTTATCTTGTTCTTTTTAATAGGTTTGAAGAAGAAGAAGAAGAGGGTGCGTAGGGCTACTGTGGGTTGTGCTGGTGGCCTTGGCAGTTGGACCGGCCTAGCTGGCCGTATGACCATGGCTAGGTGGCCATAGCACATGCTTCGAAGGCACGTGGGTACAAGGCACCAAAATCCATGGAGGCATTGTTCTGACCAAGGGGCAACTGACTGGACCGGGTAGTTCGACTTCGGCCATGGGTCGGTTAGACCACCAATTCTGACCAAGCGTACAGGAGGTTGAGAAAATTCAAATGAGCATGGCGCACTTTTCGATGTAAGACACCAAACTAATCATGTGGCTAATTTTTGTGTTTTGGATCTCTCTAGTCATCATCGAAATAATCCAGTGGTTGACTCATTAGATATGAACAATAGCATCAGATTAATTGAAGGCAGCGCATAGTCGACCGTTGGCGTGGCTGAAGTAGCCATTGGGCCCTTGCTGGTCCAACCACCATGAAGGCCGGTTGGACCGCTAGGCTATGGAGGCGTGGGCTGAGAGGCTTTAATGGCTAGTTTTGCCCCCTCCTCTATATGTATAGAGTGGTGGTCAGCCCATGGGGCTTGTTGAACACATTAGGGACTTAGTGTCCATCCTTTTGTGGAGTGTTCTAGCCCTCCAACTCAATTGTGCTTAGTGGAGATAGCATCCAAAAGTGAGAGAGCGATTCCTAGTGATTTGCATTGTGCGGTTGCATCAAGTGGCACTAGGTTTTCATGTTGCAAGCCGATGATGCTTATTACTCTTGGAGGTTGTCACCTCCTAGACAATTTGGAGGCTTGTGAACTCCATGTAGCACACACGAAGATTGTGCGGTGCTTCAGAGGAGATTGCATTGTGAGGGGTGTTGTGCTTGTCCCACGAGAGATTGAGAAGAGCAACTCTAGTAGAAGTGAGGTTCATCTGGATCAAGTGTTAGAGCTCCCATCATTGGAGTACACCTTTGGTGGTGAGTGCGAGCTTGCAGGCTTGCTACTAGCAAGAGGATCGGGTGCAACCTTGGGCTTGCCTCAATGGGGAATAAGTGGTTGGCAAACCACCGAACCTCGGGATAAAAATCATCATGTCAACTTGTCTTCTTGCTCATTTGCAATTCCCTCACTTGCTTGTATTTACTTGTTGTATACTTGTGCTAGTGTTGTTGCTCTTGTAACTAGTTAGCTTGTTTAGCTAAATAGTTGCTCTCTCCTAGTGCTAGTGTAGTGTTAGTATCTTGTGCTTTGTGCACTTCATTTACTAGCATGTGCTTGTGTGACTAGTTGCATAAGTTTGAGTGACCTTGCCAACTAGAATTATTTACGTGAGCTCCCAACAGCTTGGCGCCTTAGTATAACTCATTTAGGATCTTTTATAAGGTGCTCGATTACTTAGATAGAGGGGTGTAGTCATGGCTAGACGATTAGTTTTATTTCCACTGTTTTGATTAGCTAGCCGTAGAAATTAGTTTGAGAAACGACTATTCATACCCCCTCTAGTCGGCTCCTTGTTCCTATCACCTAATCAGGGCCAAGGACCATAGAATTCTGGTGGAGTGAAAACTCCCACATCTAGGTCCTCTGCCAAAGTGTTTTTCAAATGTGCTGATTCCAAATGTGTTCCACAGAATAACAGCACCTTTAGCACTTGAGTTAGCATTTTCAAAATATTTCCACTTGCTCCGTCACCATGACACTAGGTCTAACTCATATGCATTGTTAGTCCTCACCTAGTGGTACTTGATAACTATAATTGCTTAAGATCTCTATCCTAGGATGGATGGGGGTTTGAACAGCCTATTAAAAAACTTCAAAGCCACAATGCTAGAGCAAAGTGGTTAGAATAAAAGGCAACTCTAATAGCCACTACTTTGCCTATCCTACTCACCACAAGCAAGCCACCTAATCAATTCTAGTAGGGTTGGACGAGAGTTAAATTGATGAACTGAAGTTGCCATTGGGAATCAGCTGACTTAAACTCTGGTTCATCTGACAATCTTTGGAACAGAAAATTGATGACAACAATAAGGTAGAACAATTGTTGGTAAATAAATGGAATTTACCGCCAAACACTGCCAAGACCATCATCTCTGCAAACACCATTGGACCTGCTTAGAACAGGACAATAACGTCATGAGATAATTATTCCCCTTGATTGAACATGGGTCGGGCCGAGGTTAGACTAAACCCACTACCCACGCCTAAAATAATTATAATTACTCCATCTGTCCCAAAAAAAATGATGTTCTATGATTTAAAATTTGTCTCAGAAAAAATGATGTATGAGTTTTAGACATGTGGTTGGCCCACAAATCTAGTGCCAAATTACTAATTGAGATGTGCTACTGTTTGTTGCTTGCCTCGGATCTCTGCATGCTTGCATGCAACGCGTCATAATTAGGAAGTAAACCACGCGACATCCCTTCTTTTAAGTGAATCACGTGGGATATAGTAAGGGTATTAGATATATTTCTCTCCACTAATTTGTCTGAAAAATCCCAGAACATCACTTTTCTTTTGGACGGAGGAGTACCAAACTTCTTTAAGATCTGTGCAAAGTTTTTGAAGGGACCAGGGACCACGGGAGCAAAACAAACCCTAACCTTCAACCTTGATGCTTGATGGATATTAAAGTTGGACTGAAGAGGGGACTGTTGTAGTTGGCGTGATTGTATTCCGTGGAGCCGGCACCATCGTGGGCTCATCGTGCCATGGTTTCGCCCTCTGTCCTGCACCCTCAGTCGTTTGTCGCTGACGATCGGCCCATGGCCTAGGACGTATACGTCGCAACTTGAAGACGGACTGTAAAACGTACTTTTACAGTATATGATTCGATTTGGTCATTTCATTAGCTAGCTAATGTAACACGTATCAAACCAACGGAGGACCCACCGGTGGGAGCCTACTCAAATTTTGAACCTGCAGTTAAAATTCAGGACCAAATTTGTGGTAAGCTCAGTGTCTAGTAAAGTTGAAATGGATCATTACCAACCATTGACAAAAAAAACTCACGGTCTCCCACACAACCACTCTATGACGCCGCACGATCTGAAGGATCTGTTTTCTACAATTTGATGTTGTCACAGTAAATACTCGGTGCCTCTAATAGACACATAGTATCACATTTTGTAAAACTGCTACGTGTCGACGCTTTGACGCATATATGGATGCCTGTTGATCGTTTTGTAGGTCTCAGAATCTGTCTAATTCCAAAGAGGTTTTCCATGATCTTAAGAGGTATAGCGTTTTGCTAGAACCTTTTGACAGTAATACAATCACTCACAATGTAATGAAACATCGGGAAAATAGGATTGGCCATATCTAAGACAAAGGGAACATCAGGCATAGTTGTGCTGTTGTGAAACATCAAGCAATGTAATGAAACATCAGGAAAACTGGACATGAACACTCAAAATAGATAACCCTTGGGCTACATGAGCCGATGTCAGCTCTACAGAGTGCGGATCAATAGCTAAAACATGTTTAATACTGCTCTTAAGGAAAAACAATGACATAGCTTAGCCATTGTACGCAATATCAGCACTGCATATCTGAACTGGCTGCTGCTCCATTTCACGGCTCTCTTGCAAAGATTCCATGTGGACTTCATTCTTTACATGCATCGATAGAAGTGATTGAACCTTCCTTCCACGGCTGTTCAATTTACTACATGGTGGTATTATCATGAGCCTGCAGATGCAAAAAGAAAGCCATCTAAGTAAGAGCCAAAGAGCACAAGCTTGTACCTAATCTACCTTGATCATTCAAATCCCTACTAGTAGAAAAATGTTTCACCTGTATGTATAGCATGCATGTAATCACGGAACCATTAAGGACCAAACGTGATTCTCTGCACAAGATCGGGCCTTCTCTTGCTTGGCATCCGAACAAGGCCAGTGATTTGCATCTCAGTAACAGCTCTGCAAAACCTTGCTTGGATCATACCTTCAGCCTCTGGAGGTGTGGGTTTTGATTTCTTCTTCGAGGGAGAACTGTAAGATTTCCGTTTGGCTTTTGAATTTGTGCTCTTGATAATGCCTTCAAAGGCCGTGTACCAATCATGAAGGTTAATCACATCACCATATTCTTGGGCTAGGTTGCACATGATTGATGTGTCATGCAACGATCCTGACACAGCAGCACCACTCCTACTGCAACAAGAGCATTTCAGATGGCTCTGTGACTTCAGAAGATCAAGTTGAATCATTCTTCTTGGATTTCCAATCAGCGCAGATTGGAGAATGTCAACATTCTTGAAGCAGATGATTTCATGAAAAGGTAAGCACTCAACAGGTACCAAATATTTCCTAACAACATCCTGTAATAGCACAGCCGCTTTCTCATTTAGTACAACAGTTCCATTTCCAGTATTGGCGGTTGATCTCCTTTTGGCTCTAACACTATCGGCACCAATTGTGGTCGACTGAAGCTCCTTCACTCTCTCATTGATCTCACTCATTCCATCTAAATGGATGCTCCAAACTTCAAGGACATGTAACAAAATTTCCGTAGGCAAGTACCTTATTGTATTCATTACTTGGGCTATAAATCCTTTAGCAGACCCTGACTTTACTCCTAATAAGTTTTCACAAGTCACTTTAGAAGCAAATAGGTAACTATCTGGTGCATTTTCAGTTTGCAAATCTGGGTTGACTGCCTCACAGAAGATATCCAAAAGCTGCACTTTGTCATGTCTTCCAGCTTCATACAGGCACAAGAGAACAGAACTCCAATCCTTTTGCAATTTCAGCAGCCTAGACAATCCTTCTACCATGTTGCAAGAATTGTTTGAATTATTTGCATTTTTCGATGAGGGTAGATCAAAAGCACATTTCTGTATTGCTTGAGGGAGTGATTCAAACTTATCATGCCAAAATTCTTCAGAATCTTCCTCCAGCATTCCTATGCACAAAAAGCTTAGAGGTTCCATGGAGAAGTGCTTACTGCATGCAAGCCTGAGAGCAGTAATAAAAGAAGTTATTGTCCCATCATGCCTAAAAAAGTAATTTCTGAGGAACAGTGCGACTTCATGACTGATGCAAAATCCAGCGCATGGTTTAACAAGGATGGCCTCAACAAGTGCATTCAATCTATCTGAGGGAGACCCCAAGGTAAGTTTGCAGGGCTCTAATCGTTGAAGGGCCTCTGATGAGAGAAGCTTCTTTGGAGCATCAAGGGTAGTTGCTATCCCCATTACAAAGAAGACTGGAATTTTAAACACCCATTCACTCAGCATCATCACAAGCTCTCCCAGCACATCACCAGAACATTGCTCCAAATCATCAATTATGACAATGATAGGCTGATCAAAGTTCCCAGCTTCACAATACCATGATGCCAGCGCAGATACATCAGCGACATCAGGAACATAGGATAGTAGTTGCCGCAACAGGCTCCTAAAGCACCCACCAACTCCATGTTTTGCTGATAATTCAGCTGCTGACAGCTTGACTACGTGACATCCATTGAACTTCATATGCCCTGCGAGATCATGAAATGTTGTGATATCATCAACAAACTCCGCATTCTTGGTGAGGACGAATGCTGTGGGGATCCTTCTGCAGATCACATCAGTCAGGAGAGGGTATGGCTGCTGGACTTCAGTGCGGTGCGGTTCCGTGATGGCACGGACCGAGGCGAAGGACTCCTTGGCCCACTGCAGCACCTGGTCGAACAGCTTGAGGTTGATGGCCCTGAGGACCTCATCAATGGTGGACTGGATCTTGGACCAGGTTCGGTGAAAGGCCTCAATGCGCAGCTGCTCGTATAGCTCCAAACCCCCTTCGTCCTCACACTCCTTGCCCACTGGCTGACGACACCTGTTTGCTGATTTGGGGTTGGGTGAGGATGGCTGTGAGGTCTGAATCTGGCGCTTACCGCGGGAAGATGGCACCGAGGAGGCAGCAGCCTTGTGAAGGACAAGAAATGGCTGGATGTTGTTGGCAGCGGTGGGCAGGGTGTCACAGGGTGGCGCTGACATGGCTGATTTGACTGGAGCAGGAGTCGGCGAATGCTGCTGCAGCGGCGGTTGGTGGTTGTAGCTTAGGGAGGAATATCTGCCAAATTAGTGAAGATTTGGTGCATTCAAGCCTCCCGTCTTCACCTCCATCAGCAATGCCACCTCGACGTGCATAATCTGTAAATGCAGATAAAAATAAGGGACACGCAACTAAAATAATTACTGAGCATACATGTGTAATCTGAATATATTGGTTCAGTTTGCAACCCTGATAAAGATGCAGTAACATTGATTTAGGATTATGGTTAACCCAAGTGAATTCTAGGTGCCAAGACTGTAAATGTTCGTTAGATCAAAGTGTCAGCTGCTGTTGAAAGCTTGAAAAATAACGTTGTAAGACTACAAGTGATTTCTAGGCGATTAATAAGGAAAAAAAAATTACCTTGCAAGATGCTCGGCTCCTTCCTGCCTGCTTGCTCCTCCTCGCCCCCGCCTCCTCAGGTATGGACGGCACGGTTGCGGTGCGAACGATGGCGCGAAGGAGGGGGATTACAGGCACCTGGGGGAAAGAGCGGCGGTGGCCGGGCGACGGGCGGAGCGGGCAGCGGCCGGAAGGAGGGAGCGGCGCCCGGCGGGTGCCACGCCGATTTGCTTCTGCCAGGTGTTGAGATCCGCCGGCGGCGGCCCTAGTGCTCTTCGCGAGCAAATGAACCGCCGGCCGCCAGTTCGTGGGGCCCGCTTGCCAGCCCGAGAGGGAGCACGTTAAGATTCGTGCCACGCCAACCGTTGATACAGTGGGCCCCACAAGCCAGCGTCACAAAGCCACCCAGTTCCGTCTTCCGTGTCCAAAAACGTCCACTCCCTTGGTCTAACCCCAAAACCCTTTCCCCCCCAACGAACCGGCGGCGGCGGCGGCGCGAGGGCTTCGCTTGCTGCCATGGCTCTCGTCGCCGGCTCCTACGAGCGCTTCATCTGGGGCTTCTCCCTGAAAACCCTGACCAACCCCTCCGCCACCGCCACCAGCGCCTCGCCCTCCGAGACCCTCACTCTCGCGCCGCTCTTCTCGTACTCGGCTCACACGGGCCCGGTGCGCTGCGTGGCCGCGGCGCCGCGGGCGGGGCTGGCGGCGTCCGGCGGCGCGGACGACTCCGCCCGCCTCTACGACCTCCCCTCCGCCGCGGACCTCGGCCCGCTCCTGGACCCCTCGGCCGCCGTCTCCGCGCTCGCCTTCTACTCCCGGGGCCCCGTGCCGCGGAACCTCCTGGCCGCCTGCGACGACGGCGCGCTCCTCCTCTACGACGCCGACGGCTTCGCACTACTCGCCACGCTCCGCGCCTTCCCGCGCCACGAGGCCGTCGAGGGGCTCGCCGTGCACCCGTCGGGCCGCGTCGCGCTCGCCGTCGGCCGCGCGGGGGCGCTCGCCATGCTCAACCTCGTCCGTGGCCGCCGCAGCTTCGCCTGCCGCCTCGAGCGCCCCGCGTCCGCGGTCGCCTACGCTGAGGACAGGGACGGCGGGGACCGGTTCGTCATGGCTGCTGAGGAGAAGGTCAGCGTGCACGATTCCGTGGATGCCAGGATTATTCATCAGATGGACTGCGGCAAGAGGGTTCTCGCCATGGCGCCTGCCAAGGTACCACCATTGCCTGGGCATCTTGTTGAATTGGTCATGACATGTTTAGGATTCAACTATTATTAAAAGTGGGTTACCGTGAGGAGCTGATAGATTGTTGAAATCTATCTTCTTGTTGAAATGTTGATGGCAAATTCAGCTTGCATCAGCCTTGTAACATGCTGAATTGACATCTAGGTGCAGGCTCATATTTTTATTATTGACTTGCGAGTATATTAGGATGCAAATTGTTGAAATTTATCGTCTTGTCAAATGCAACTTCAGCTTTCATCAGCCTTTTGGTTGCCCATGACATGCTGAATTGACATCTAGGTGTAGCTTCATATTATTATTATGACTTTACGAGTGAATTAGCATGCATATTGTTGAAATTTGTTGTCTTCTCGAATGCAACTTCTGTTTTCATCAGATTTTCAGTTGCCCATGGCATGCTGAATTGACATCTCGGTGCAGCTCCACATTATGACTCTAGAGTTTAGACACTCATTATTTCGTGATATGTGTACTAGCTCTTCAAATTGATTTATATCCACTACCTTATTGTCTTCCCACTGATGCCTCTATTACCTTTTGCACTTTGCTCACATGTTTTTTTGTGATTTTTTTCAGAATGGAGTCCTTTACACTGGAGGCGAGGACCGTTGTGTTACTGCTTGGGATCTGTCCAGCGGCAAGGTCTCCTCACGCATTGAGGGTGCTCATGCAACTCGTGTAAAAGGGGTTGTTGTTTTCGATAATCGCAAGGGTGGATCAGAGCTCTCCAATCTAATTGCTTCTGCTTCGTCTGATGGTGTCATAAGGATATGGGACATTCGGACAATTGGGAATGGAAAGCCTACTCCATTAGCAGAGGCTAATACAAAAGCAAGGCTAACTTGTCTTGCTGGAACGTCACTGAAATGTAAGTCACAGAAACTTCATAATGTAGTGAGTATTGTACACTGTCCTAAGTCCTAACAAGTCCATAACAGAAACTTCATAATGTACACTGTCCTAACAAGTCCTTATTATAGCATAGATGTAAATAATCATGTCGTATAAACATGCCTTGAGTTAGTTTTCACAGACAAATTACAGGGCAATGTTAAATCAAGATTTTCATATCCTGATCTTCACTGAGAAAATATGTTCAGTTGATCTGTCAATATCCTCATTTGTATTCACTGGCTCACTGCTGCTCTTTCCATTATGTTAACAGTATTCTTTTGCTTGTTAAGAAGCATCAGTTCTCATGTATTAGTGGTTTTTATTTAAGATTATTAGGACAATAAAAATTTCTTCTCCATTTAATAACATGTTATCTTCTATTGTTGCCTAACAATGTTTGGTGCCTATTTGAGATCTTATGGTGTACACAAAGTCCATGATCCTTTTTATTCAACTAACTTTTGTTTTATAATAGTTTTTTTCTTTAGCTTGACTTGTTATGTGTAATGTGTTAATTCATTTGTTAAGTACCCTGTTGATTATCAGCACATAATATGGCTCTGATGATTTACAGGAGGCCAAGGAACCTACAAGCGGAGTGAAGGGTTGAAGCAATTTTTTGACAAGGGGCCAGGCGTCTGATTTTGCATTGTTTAGGTTAGCTGAATTAGAAAACCTGGACATCAAAGAAGAATTGAAGATGAAAGATCTGGCATGCAACCATTATCTGGGTGCGTTTGAAATGTATGATAGTCAGCCCATTATATACACCAACATAGTTTGGCTTGAGTGTGTGAACTGCAAAACTTATTATGAGATTGTGTTATTTGATTGTACGACACGTTTTGCAATTAGAACCATTTTCAGTACTAGCATCATCACCTACGGGATGATTTCTCTGTCAAAAGGGTCATCTAATCTATGACAAGTTTTGCAGTGAGAATCATTTCCAGTATTGACTCTGCAATTTACATCACTTGCCATGAGTTCTCTGTCAAAAGGGTGATCGAAGCTACAAGTTTTGCAGTGAGTATCATTTCCAGTATTAACTGTGCAATTTGCATCACTTCCATTACGGGATGAGATATGTCCAAAAACGGTCATTGAAGCACCTATAGTACTGAAAAAAACCACTTGCCATTGTAAATTTTCTTCACGCATTGGGAAAGCATTTTCTTCACGCATTGGGAGAGCTCTCTGTGACAGTAATCCTCCAAAGATAGAAATCAGCATAAGAGATCGTTACATGAGCACTCACAAAGTGGTTCAGAGCATCACAAAAGTTGGAAGCATTGTAAACCTGATCGGAGTCGGCAGCAATTCGTGGAGTTCTCTCACAATATGCGAGAACTCACAAACTCAATCAAACAACACCTAAATTTTGTACAACCAACCTAAAAAAACGCCTAAAAAATTTTCACAGGCTTCTTTAAGAATAGAGCTGCTACGATCTCCTGATCAGAAGTTGTTCCTGAGGCTCGTCCCGGTGTTCCACCCACGCCCCTTGTCCCTGTTCTGCTGCACCTTTTGCCCACCTCCGCTGCCGTTCACCAGCACTCGCCGTGCCATCCTGCGTGCGTTGTCAGTCCCCTGGGCAGCTGCAGCGCCGGCTTTCTTCCCTGCCTGCGCCGCCAAAGACGGTCTAATGACTACCTTCTTCTGCAGGCTTCGCCGCAGGATGCTGTTGATCCTCTTACTCCTGCTGCCCTTGTCGATGGAGACAACCGGAGGAGAGCACAGCTGGGGCGAGGACAGGTTCTCTGTGATCTTGTCAAGCGGTGATGGCGCTGCTGCTGCTGCAGGCTTTGCTGCGGGCATTGGCAGCAGCGAGCTGCGCTGTGGAAGCGGTATCAGAGAATTCCGGCGCGAAGCCGGGTTCAGCGGCTGCTGGTAAGCTCCACCGTTGCAGAGTGAGAGTCGTCTCGCTTTCATTGTCGGCGGCAGCTGCACAGCTTTAGGGTTGTTCTCCTTCTCGTCCCCTAGTGACATCAGCTGCTTGAAGCTGAAAGTGTCAATGTTTCTGTCGGAGAACATCTGCTTGGAGATGCCGAAGTCTTTAGGTGTTGCTGTTTTCTCTGCTGTGGAGTTGAGGTTCCTCTCGGCCATTGGGCTTCTCAGGTACGAGTTCTCTTCTTTCATGCCGTGCTGCTTCTGCAGATGGTCTTGAGCAATCTTGTTGTCGACATGCTGCCGTGCTATCTTTCTTTCAACTAGAAGCTGTGATTCCAGCTCTTTGATCTACAAAAGGTTTGGAAGTAGCAATAAGCATGTCAATTTTTTATTTTGATTCCAATTTTCCCATGCACACTCCATCATTCACCACATCACATTTCGCAAAAGCATGATATATAAGAAGACAAAATTATATCATCCATTTTCTTGATTAACCAGTCTAATTGAAATTTTAATTAGCATTTAATTGGTTGTAACAGGAAAGTTAATTGCATGATCTGGTTGGTCTAGTCAATCAATTTAGCCGACAAGGTGCACCACTCACAATTGAAAAAAATGTGTAGATGACATTTCTATATGACACGAATTGAACTTAATTTTGTGCACTAGTGCCAACTATCGTTGTTCGTTGTCACATATTCCACATTTTACGTTACATATGAAAATGATAAGTTCTGTTAAGTTGCATCTGAGAAAAGTTTGCAACATAAATTGTGTATGCTTTGCATGAGATGTTGGATCCGTGCTTAATATTAGCTACTAGGCAATAATTCATTAGAAATCATAGACATGTGACATTGGCAAAAGCATCAGGATCAAATACATGTGTACCCATTCAAAATACATTGTTTCCTTTTTTGCTAAGTTTCCAAATAGAAAAACAAGAAATAAACACTAAATTGTCATGGATGACCTATTACCTTCCAAGATAATATATTATCTACTTTAGTCTAGCCATTTAATGAAATATAATGAACAATCTTTATTAGTCTACTAGAAGTACCTTAACATTTGCCTTTAAGTGAACAAGTATACCATCACTGAAAGAAGAACAGTCCTGAACCATACTAGTTTCAAGGTGACATCCAAGCATTGGGATTATAAATGACAGCAAAAGCAAGTCCTAAGCATACTTATTTGGCATCCAAGCATTGGCATTATTAATATCCAGAACATTATACATAATAGTGACAAGTATCACACACAGAGCATGCATGTATAACAACAATTTTATAATATGTAGAAAATTATTGTTCTTGGTCAATGATTATATATAGGAAAAGTTAATAACAAGAATAATTTAATGGCAATAAACAACTAAATATATCCAGATATACCTTCTCTTGGAGATTCAGAGTGAGCAAATCTTTGGTCTTATTCTTCGCTTCAAGTGTTTGTATCCTTTCTTCCATACTCTTAATCTGAGCATCTTTATTCTTGCTATCCTGTTTGGCTCTCCCAGCCTAGCAGAACCAACAGCGAGTTATATTTGAGTAAACTTCAAAATTTACAGCACATCTGCACATACATATATTGACATAATGCTATAATACCATGAGCTTGTATCTTGACAATTCTCCAACATCGACTTGCTTTTTAGCTTGACCAAGCTCTATGCCTCGTACTCTACTTGCAAAGTTCAATGAACAAAGAGTTTCACCCACGTCATTCTCATTAGGACTGATTTGAACAAACATCAAAGTTTTGGAATCTCCACCTGTATTGTTTAAACATTGCATTATAAAACTAAATTAAAGTATAAGATTATACCATTCCATAAAAGAAAAAAGACCACATACTTAGTGAGTCTTGCAGCAAGTGTGTTAGCTTCGAATTCCTGTAATTTGAAACAACAATTGTCAATAATTGGTCATAATTTAAGTTACAAGACTAAAATTCAAATAAAGGATTCAAATTTAAATACCTAAAGGGTATATGCGGGGTCTTCATTGCAAGAGCAGATATGACATCACCAAGTGCAGAAAGTGATTTGTTTATGTTCTGTGCCTCTTTCAATCTTTCTCCTTGTGCATCTGTCTTTGCTACCCGTTCACTTCCAGCAAGGTCAATTAGCCATAATTTGCTCTTTATACATTCTCCATTCATCAAGTTTTCTCCTTTGACCATTACACAATGTATACTGAAATTGAAAATCAATTAGGACATAATTTGTGATCTATGTAATAACATAAGTGAACAAAATATCTTTGGGACAAAGTACCAACCAGTGAGATCGACTACTATGCTCATTAGCATTTGTGGAACCCACAACTCTAGCTTTGCTGCCAGTTTGTAGCACCTCCCAAGCCTCATTCATGTTAGTCACCCGTGCTTCAACAAGTCCTGGTACATGGTGAACCCCTTCTGCAACTTGTCTTACTTCCAGTCTGCAAAAAAAGGTACAATCTCATAACGTGATTTATATTAGTAATACAGTAATATAGCTCATGAGTTAAATCGAACCTTTTTGTTGTTGCACCTGGTTGAGATCCTGTAAGTAGCAAATCATGAATCTGCTCATTGTACACCTCCAAAACACTGACAGTAATCTCATATTGGAATGTGCTCTCTCTTTCATTAATTATTCGAAAGAGTTCTTCTAGAGTCCGGTAGTTAACACCGCGAGCACCATCAATTCCTTCCATGGTAAATGTTTTACCAGTACCGGTTTGCCCATAAGCAAAGATGCAAACATTAAATCCATCCAACACTGAAATTGCATATGGTGCAGTTTTCTGAAAAACCTTTTCTGTATACATAAGTTGAATAAAATATTATTGTTAAAAGCATGAATAATCACGTCACTGCAAAACATGAGCCATAATGTGATACAAGGTAAGTGAATGCATTTGTATGAGTTACCTTGGTCTTCTTCAGGGCTAAAGACAGAATCAAATTTGTATACTTTTTTAGAAGATACATGACCCCTAACAATGAGCTCTCCATCTTTTGCGGAGTCAAAATCAATGGCTGACGAAGCTCCTTCTGCTATTTCTTCTGCATTAAGTGGTCGGCACCGACAAAATACTCTTATATTACCTAAGCAACATGCAAATCACTGTTAGTTTTGTCACCACTATAATCTGCAATAAAAATTTGCAAGATGAAAATAAAATAAAACAACAAACCCTTTAGCTCTATAATCTTGTTGTATAAATCTTTCCGCTCCTTTGCCTCTTCATTAAACTTTTCTTTAAGATCTTTAAACTCGCATTCCAAACTTACATATTGATTCACTGTTCAAAATGGGCATATCATGGTTATAGTCATTTAGTTTATAGAAAGCAAATACAAACAAGAATATTAATAATGAAGATATTTTAAGGCTTAACCATCACAAACATACCATATTGCTGAATTGTTGCGGACATTTGTGAAGCATCTAACACACATTTTTTGTACTCTAGTGATTCTTGTCTTAGATTCTGGTGCTCCAACTTTAAAACCTTCATAAGATTGTAATTAATGTCAGACCACATATGAGATAAAATTATCAGACCTCTTATATATGACATAAAGGCAAGTATGTAAAATGTTTTTTGAGCCGAATACCATAAATTTTTCGCCCAATTCTTTCAATAATTGACACAAACGACTCTTCTCCTTCACTTGCCCTTCCACTGCAGAGGCTGCATGAACAACAAAAGTTGCAAACAAAACCGCTTCCGATAAAAACAAGGAAGCCTAAGCATGCACGACATTGTTGGATGACAAATCCAGTGAACTGAACATGTGCGCTTAGCTACAAGACTATTAAATTCTGAACTGAACCACTACACAAGCCAGCGGCGGTCAAATTTTCCACAACCTAAAGTGTGTAATTGTGATAAATTCAGTGAATTGAGCATGTGCGCTTAGTTACAAGACTATCAAATTCTAAACTAAACTGCAACACAAGCCAGCGGCAAATAGTTGTGTATCTTGTCACAATCCTTTACCTAGTGAGCCAACGTGCATGGACTTTCTCATCAGCTCCATCTGCAGATCATGGAGCAACTCCTGGGCTTCACGGCATTGCCTGCTCTTAAGCTCGTTCTCCCTCATCATGTCCTCTAACAGCCTCCTGCATTCCTCCTTCTCCCGCAGAAGCACACCATACTGTTGTTTCAGCAGGCCACAGCATTCGGGTTTATCCTGCAATGAACACGGAAATTTTATTTAGTTGGACAGTGAGCAGCCGCCACATTGTCCAATTTCTTGGAGATCTCTGGTGATGTGAATAACCTCCTCAATTTCTTCCGGCTGCAGGCTCTCTGAGTCGGTTCGGCCACCACCCACGGCCTCGCTCTCGGACACCCCACCCGCAGCATCGCATTTCTCACTAGAAGCCATGCCCTCAGCGGCGGCGCCAAGTGCTGCGGGCGGTGGTGGCGGCGGCGGCGGCGAGACTGAGGCGGAGAAGAGCTCGAGCGGCGCGACCCTGTGCCGCGCGGCGCTCCTCCGGATGTAGTCCGGCGTGTCCTGCAGCGCGCCCTCGCACGGAACGCCGCCGGGCAGCGACGCCGAGCCGTCGCCGCCGCCGCCACTGGCGGGTACGAGCGCCCGCGCCGCTCCCGACGAGGCCGCCGGCGAACGCTCTGGTGGCCACGGCAGCGACAAAAACAGAGATGAGAAATCGAGAGCCGCCAGTCGAGATCCGCGGAGAGAAACAGAGGAGCGGTGGCGGGTGGAATGGGCGCGTACCTTCGCCGACGTAGGGGATGATGAAGTCGCAGGCCTCGGACATCCTCACCGTCTTCGCCCTGCGCGGCGGCGAGAAGGGCGCGAGCGCGACGACGGCCGTGGCGCGGTCCCCGTCCTGTCCCGGGCTCCGGCCGCCGCTGCCCTCGTCCTCCATGTCACGCCACCTACCCAGATCAGTTCGGCGAGGAGGGAGGGACGGACGGACGGCGCGTGCGCGGTGACGACGGCCGGTGACTGAGTGGACCGATCACGTCGCTCGCGTGACGGCGGCGCGGGCGGTGAGGGAGGAGCGGAGGGCGGGGGGGTTCGAATTTGGCGGAGGCGGAGGACTGGGACGGAGAGGGGTCGCGGATCGGTCCCTTTGAATCGAGCGGCTGGGCGAGAAAGGAAAGCGACGAGGGCGGAGGAGGAGGAGGCGACCGTTGCTCGGGGCTGGGTGCGGGCCGGGGGAGTTTTTCTTCGAACGGATTCGAAACGCGTCACGCGTGCGTGCCCACTCGTCGCGTGGTGCGGTCGTTAGACTAGTAACGCCCGCGGCGGGGGATGACGGGTGGACCCCGTTTCGGTCCGGCGATGGTGGCTGGGCCCAACGTCAGCGCCTCGTCGCCGGCGTCGGCGGCGGACCCGCACGTGCTCATGTAGGCTTGCGGTTGGTAGGTACTCCTAGGAAGCCGGAAGCCCAAGCATGTCGCGCAGACTCGCACGCACTCACACAACGGACGCTGCCACGTGTCCGGGACCCACCAGCATCGACATCGAGTGGTCGAGTCCGTCCACGTTTCAAACCACTGTGGCGGGCGGGCGGCTCCGTCCAAACCGGATCCGGATCGCGTTGCGGCGTTACAGGTGGGGACACAACAGTTCACCGGCAGGGGAAGGAAGAGATCTACGCTAGGGAGTACTGCCTCCGTTTTCGTTTACTTCTCACCGAAATTTTACTGTAGCAATTGTGACCATACAATTTTTTCTATAAAAATTTTTTTAGATACATCAAGTTTTCACATATATGATGCTTTATTGAACATACTTCATTAGTGTTATATACATTGAAGTATCTAAGATTTTTTTAAAGAAAAAACAGATGGTCAAATTTGCTATAATAAAAAGTTGCTGATAAGTAAATACAAATAGAGAGAAGTAGCTTTTTACGTAAAAAAAAAAGATGTGGCATACCACAATCTCAAAGCAACTCTGTCTCTATTTCGCTTAGAGACGATAACAAAAGATGCTTAGAGAACGTACAGTAAGGCTCTGTTCGTGTGCCCTTAAATCCGGTTTGATCTGTTTTTTTTATTTGGAACAGTATTTTTCTCTCATAAATTTCTCCAGATTCTTTCAAATTCATCCAGATTTCTTCAAGCCAACGGGGCCTAAGGCTGACTCGGCCGGCAAAATTGAATGCCATGTCAGAATAATCCTAGGTGGAGGAAGAAAACAAGAGAGAAGAGAGCAGGCGTTTATCTGTGTGCTGGACTAAAAAGCATGGACCACGGAATAAAATAGTGACATGCAGCCTGTCCTAGGTGAAAGAGTTGGTGCTTTGCTGCCCCTCGCCATCCCGTGTGCACACATGTACTGAATATTAAATGCTTACGTACCGGTACAGCCAACCTATAAACTAATCCATAATATCAGCTTGCTATACTTTACCAGCTTTATATGACATGGCACCTGTTACAGCCTTCAGCTGGCTAAATCACTAGCCTTGCTCTTAGTCGAGGATGGTCTCACCATCCCCGTCCTCATCGTAGGGGGAAAAAATCTCGTCGTGGTCCCCATAGAGGACGTTTTCTTTCCATCTCCATTACCGTGCAGGGATTTTGTACCCGACATGGTCCTATCCTCGTAAAATTGGTAAGAACTTGAAGTCAAGACTCCACTCTGATTGAAACACATGTTGCACAGTTAGAAATGTGTCTATGCTCATCGGCGCTAGGTAGCTTGTAATCCAAGTCTATCTTGTAGCATAAGTCTACGATAGATATTTGAGTTTGTTGTAACCAAGTGTGTTGTACAAGATTGCCACGCCGGGGGCTGTTCCCAGCCTATTTAACATGCAATCGAGACCTGGGGGAGGGCAACTCGTTCATTTCTCTTCACATGGTATTCAGAGCCCGTTTCCTAGCGGAGTTAGATCATGGCATCGTCTTCCGCTGTGTTTGTTGTTCCCTCCTTCGGGTTATCTCCCGTCAGCGAGAAGCTAACTTGCGCCAACTACCAAGCGTGGAGTGCACAAGGCCTCTCCGCCATCAAAGGGGCGCAACTCTTCACCTTCATCAAGCCCACGGTGGTTCCACCGCTGGAGTTCCCTTGCTCCCACCAAGGGGGACGACAAGGATGCGCTGCCCAAGCCCAACCCCGACTACGACACTTGGGTGGCAAAGGATCAGTAGGTCCTCAATTTCATTCTGTCCAACCTAGGGAAGGAGATCCTTTCCCAGGGCTCTTCGAAGAAGACGGCGGCCGTGGCATGGGCCTCGATTGAAGCCATGCATGCGTCCCAGTCGAGGGCGCGCATCATCGCCACAAGGATGGCGCTTGCCACTGCCACCAAGGGAACATCTTTGGTGGCGGACTACTTCACCAAAATGAAGACCCTAGCGGACAAAATGGCATCTGCAGGAAGGAAGCTTGAGGACGAATAGCTTGTCTCTTACATCCTCACTGGGTTGGATCTAGATTTCAATCCAGTGGTCTTTGCGGTGACCGCTAGGGTTGAGTCGATCACGGTGGTGGAGCTGTACAATCAGCTCACTAGCTTCGAGCAAAGGATAGAGCTCCATGGAGGGGGCTCCCACTCATCTGCAAACATGGCTGCCAAGGGTGGCCGTGGAGGAGGAGCAGGCCACGACAACACCCGAGGCCATGGCAGCGGTGGCCATGTGAAAGCTCTAGTTTAGTTTTGATGAATTGATGAAACCCTAAGTGCTAATCTAATTTATCAAAATGATCATGAGATAGGTAGCACTATTCCAAGTGGTGGAGCAATGGTGAAGATCATGATGATGGTGTGATCATGGTGATGATCAAGTGCTTGGACTTGGAAAAAAAGAAAGAGAAAAACAAAAAAGCTCAAGGCAAAGATGATATCCATAGGAGTTTTTTTATTTGGTGATCGAGACACTTAACGAGTGTGATCACATTTAGGATTGATAGCCGTACTATTAAGAAGGGTGAAACTCATATCAAAATACGGTTATCATGGTGCCACTAGATGTTCTAACTCATTGCATATGCATCTAGATTCTAGTGAGTGCTAACACCTTTGAAAATGTTTGTGAAAATATGTTAACATACGTGCACAAGGTGATACACTTGGTGGTTAGCACATTTGAGCAAGGGTGGTGAAGTTTGGAGAAGAGAAGGAGTTGCGTAGGGACCGGACGCTGGACCGGACCCAGCCCTGAGTTCGGTTAGTATTGCGCAGAGGAGGAGTTCCTTTGGTCTTTCACCAGACGCTAGAGGAAGAGAACGATCGGACATGTAGAGGGTGAGTTCGATCGGTGCTGACGTACGCTGACGCAACACGGTGAAGCTGACTAGAGAGGACCAAACGCTGAGCGCATCAGGTCATGGTTTTGCCTCTCTAGACCCTCTCTGTAGTCGACCAGACTCTGAGTGGGTGGTGAGTCAGGTGGCGCAGCTGTGAGTCCGATCGCGGTGGTGGCCGAGCGGAGGCGTGTACTAGCAGACGATGGGCGGCCGAGTTCGGTCATTGTTCGCTGAGTCCAGTTGCCTCTTGACCATTGAGATCGGGCGATCGCAGTTGAACCGAGAGGCCACATGGCGGCCATCCAGGGACCGGACACTGGCTCGGGTGCGTCCGGTCGCCCCGACCAGCGTGTCCGGTCAACGCGTAGACAGTTGCAGTAAGGGGTAACGGCTCTATTTCGTTTGCCCCTCAATAAAAGGTGTTTGGCCGGATCAAGCTCACCCTCTTGGCCATTTGCATTAACATAGCAACCTTGTGAGCTTAGCCAAAGTCCTCCCACTCATCTCCATCATTGATTCATCATCTTTATGAGATTAGAAGTGAATCTAAGTGCATTGCTTGAGTGGTTGCATATAGAGGCACTTGGTATTCATGTTTTGCTGTGGGATTCGCTTGTTACTCTTGGTGGTTGCTGCCACCTAGATGGCTTGGTGTAGCGAGGATCATCGAGCGGAGAAAGGTGCTTGTCTCTGGCTCTAATCGTGGTGATTGTGAGGGGTTCTTGACCTTTCCCCGATGGAGAGCCAAAAGGTACTCTAGTGGATTGCTCGTGGCTTGTGTGATCCTCATCTTATATTGGTTGTGCGGCACTGAAAGATCCTAATGGCTAGAGGGGGGGTGAATAGCCTATTAAAAATTTCTACAACAACACTAAGACAAGTGATTAGTCAATAAGATGGCGAAGCAAATTTTGCGCTAGCACTACACTTGGGGTTGCAAGCCACCTACCCGATTCTAATTTCTATGATCTCTAGTATGTCACACAAGAGCTATGTCACTATATTACATGTAGGTGAACAAAGCTAGCTAGATAACTACAACTAAAGTGCTACACAAGATACAAGCACTACACAAGGTGAATACGAAGTAATGAGGGAGAAGGGTAGAAGTAATATACCGCCATGGCAAGTGATCTATCAATGAATATCAGTGAATACCGAGGAGATAATCAAGACACAATGATTTTTCCTCCAAGATTCACATGCTTGTCGGCAAGCTAGTCCCTATTGTGGCGGAGGTTCATGCAATAATAGGCATCACACACCTAACCCGCAACCGGGTGCCACACAACCAACACAAGATGAGGATCCACAAGCCATGCGCAATCCACTAGAGTTGCCTTTGGCACTCTACCGGGTAAGGCACAAGAACCCCTCACAATCATAATGATCGGAGCCAGAGACAATCACCTTCCTCTGCTCGATGATCCACCAATCACCGGGCCATCTAGGTGTCGGCAAACGTGAAGAGTATTAAGAACTCCACCAGCCCAACACGCGCCAACTAGTGCCACAAGATGCTAGAACACTAAGCAATGCACTAGAGACTCTCTAATCTCACTCAAGATGATGAAATCAAGTGTGAAAGTGAGTGGAGTGGTGTGCTCACCTCTCAAGGGTGTATGCAGCTGTTAGATGTGCCAAGAGTGTGGCCAAGGCCGACCACTAGCTCTATTTATAAGCCCACAAGCAAATAAAACCATTACCTTTTTGAGCAGCTTTCTGTGAGGGCACCAGACACGGCGGTGCCTGGCACCGGACAAGGCGGTGGCCCTCCCAATGGTCACTTTCTAATGGCTAAAAACTAGTCGTTGGGGGCACCGGACAGGGTGGCGGTGTCACCACCCTTAGGGTGGTGGTGACCACCTGGCCATCTGCCCGAATACCCCCTTCTCTGGACTTTTATGGTGGTGCACCGCCATCAGGGCGGCAGTGCCCAGCAGCCCTTCCCCTACCCTTTAGATAAAACAGGCAATACCACCACCCCAACAACAGCGGTGACTAGGCGGTGCATCGCCCTCTCCATGGCGGTGAACACCGGACGCACCGGTGCCCGCGTCTCCACTACTGCTCTTGGCCAAAGTCCAGGGTGGCGGTGCCCCCCAGGGCAACCCGCTACTCTTGGCCTCCCAGCCAATCACCGCCATAGGGGTGGCGGTGCACCGAATAGGGCATGGCGGTGCCCCCATGGCAGCACCCCAAGCCATGTTTCGCCTCTTTTTCTTCACCTTTCTCACCACCTTTGCAAATGTGCCAACACCATAAGTGTTTCACCATCACGTGCAAGTGTGTTAGCATTTTCATAATTATTTTTCAAAGGTTATTCACTTCTCACCAATTGTGCACTAGGCCTAAAATGCAATGTAAGTATTTCAACACCTAGTGGCACTAAATGATCGAGTTGTCCGATAAGAGCTCCCATCTTAATAGTATGACCATCTATCCTAAATGTGATCACTCTCTATAGTGTCATGATCACCAAAAACAAAAATGACCCTATTGATATCACCTTTACCTTGAGCCCATTTTTTTCTCTTTATTCTTTTCCAAGTCCCAGAGCTTAGATACACAAGTAGACAAAATAAGGGTAAGCATGTTTGAGTAGAGATCAATGGTTCTCTTCAATCACATCAATAAGTATAAGTTTATCAATGCTTCCTTTGCCTAGTTACCTTCTCCGACAATGGTGCCAAAAATGCTTGTTGGTATTTATTAATGTGTCACTTACTTTAAGTAGCCACTAATTATAAACATATATATCCTAACATTACTTTACTAGGTTGTCATCCCTAGTGATGATGCCAGAGATGCTTGTTGGTACTACACAACATTACTACTAGAATAATACTAAGTAGTTCTTTATCATTTTATGTGACTAGAAAGAATATATAAATATATAATTAAAAAGGATCTGCAAGCGCACAGATAATATACCATGATAGCACTTTACCCGAGAGTATTCCAGGTATCATTATTTATATTTTTACCACAGGAAAGGTCTAGCAAGGACATGTATTGATAACTTATACTATTGAAGGAGAAGTAAATCATAACTTATTGTTCCACTCATAACAGGGATAAGTCATAGGATAATATATATATATATATATATATATATATATATATATATGATAAGTATAAATAATGATAAATCACTCAGAGTACTCCTTTCTATGGCATTAGCATGGTCAGATAGAATATTAGAGGAATAATTTCTAAATTATTCCTAATTACTAGTCAAAGCATACATTGATTAGTACAATTATACCTAGTAGTCATTGCTAAGATCATCCTCATATCTACACATAAAGGATATTACTAAGGAAGATTAAGAACATAGCATGCTCTTCCTTCATAACCGGACCCTACGTGCGCCTATATTCGGGGAGTGGACTATAAAAGACTCAACGGAAGTGTCACATCCGTGATCTACCATATGACCCAGAATATAAGGTGTATCCACAGGTAAATAATGTATAAGCACCACGCTTACACAATGTCGACCACTCACCCGTGCGCAGCGGAGCGAGTGCTATACGAACTTATGCATGGATATAATGATAAACTAGCTATACTAAGCATATAACCAAAATAGACGATGAACATTATAACAAAGAACATGAATAAGATGAATATTAATATTGTCATAACAATTATAACTAGCATATAAAAGTAATGGAGATACAAAAGAGATGGGGTACAAAGATTATACCAAACCACGCTCTCAACAACATCAGGAATCCAAGCGAAGTCTGCTTGCCTCCCTCTAGATCCAGCCTAACTAGCTATGCCCTAGAATATGGTGCAACTCTAAGGATGATTAGGGTTTCTGTCTTCTCAAATGACTTATCTACCTTCAAGGGGTAGGGGTTGATATATATAGGCTAGAGCGTCTAATGTGAGCCCTTAGATCAAACCGACTTAAAGAATGGCATAGATGCAACCTAGGAGGCGGTGGAGAACCGACATTGCAACGCAGAGGCTGACAATGGTCTCTAGGGGCCGGGCGACCCCACTTGACAACCTTTTGCCCTCCGCTTTCGTGTAGAGTCCTCTCGAGTCTTGTAGAACCTTCTGATGTCCATTTCGCTGTAGATAAGCGTAATTAAATCTGACATATAGGTCCACCTTGATGATTTTCTGTATAAACCCTGCAGAAAATACAGATTCACCAAAACTCATGAAATTTGTTAGTTTAAACCCCTAAACCTTCATTGATGATTATATTTATGGCCTTATACATGTTATATTGATGGTTTATAATGGTTGTTAACTACCGTCAACACTTCGCTCTTTGGTGTAATTAGTTTTGAGAGCAAGCTTATGTCGAGTCTAGTAGTTAGTGTGGCTCTTTAGTTAGTCTTTGAGGGCACTCTAATTTAGTGTAGTGACATAGTCTTTGTGTGCTTAGAGATCATAGTCACTAGAATTGTGGTAGGTGGCTTGCATTTTTAATAGGCTAGCGCAACATTCGCTTCACCTTATATTTGTCTAACCGGTTTGTTAAGTGTTGTTGTAGAAATTTTTAATAGGCTATTCACCCCCCTCTAGCCATTAGGACCTTTCACCGTGGTGGTTTTGGGCGTGGCATGAAGGGAGGCCGTGGCGGTGGCCGTGGCCATGGCGGCGCACCATCAAGCGTCATGTGCCAGCTATGTGGCAAGGTGGGCCACACCGTGATCAAGTGCTTCAAGTGTTTTGATGCTTCCTTCATGGGTCCCCCTTAGAAGAGCGTCTCGTTGGCCACCGCATCCTATGGGGTGGACACCAATTGGTATGTCGATTCGGGTGCTACAGATCACGTGACCGGTGAGCCAGAGAAGCTCACCATCCGTGACAAGTATGGAGGCCACTATCAGGTCCACACGACGAGTGGAACAGGTTTGGAAATCAATCATGTTGGTTCTAGTATTTTGCGTACCCGCACTAGTAACATTCATCTTAACAACATCCTTCATGTTCCACAAGCCACAAAAAGTTTGCTTTTTGTTAATCGCCTTGCTCGTGACAACAATGCCTTTTTAGAATTTCACCCCGATCATTTTTCTATCAAGGAACATGGGACGAGGAGGACCCTCCTTCAAGGTAGATGTGAAGGGGGCCTTTACCTTCCCAAGCCGGTCAAGAATAAGCAAGCTCTTGGAACCTTCAAGCCGCCCATTTCCCTATGACATCATAAATTAGGTCATGCGTCTAGTCAAGTAGTCCAGCAGGTCCTTAATCGCCATAGGCTTCCCTTTGTTAGAGATTCCAATAAAAAAACATTTGTGATGCGTGTCAAAAGGGCAAAAGTCATCAGTTGCCCTACCCTAGATCCACTAGTGTATCTACTAGTCCTTTGGATCTTGTTTTCTCTGATGTTTGGGGCCCTGCTCCTACTTCTGTTGGATGCAATAATTATTATGTGAGTTTCATCGATGATTATAGCAAATTTACATGGATTTATTTTTTGCGCCACAAATCAGAAGTTTACAAAAATTCTGTGATTTCCAAAGCCTTGTTGAACGGCAATTCAATAAAAAAAATCTTAACCATGCAAATGGATTGGGGAGGTGAGTATCAATCCCTAAATTCGTTCTTCCAGCGAATAGGCATTGCACATCATGTTTCTTGTCCCCATGCTCATCAACAAAACGAGTCAGCCAAGCGAAGACATAGACATATTGTTGAAGTCGGCCTCTCCCTTCTTGCACATGCCTCAATGCCTCTAAAGTTCTGGGATGAAGCTTTTTCTAATGGCTATGTTTTTGATCAACCGCCTTCCATCTAGGGTCATCTCTAACAAGACTCCCCATGCTCGTCTTCTTAAAATGCAGCCTGATTATTCTTTCCTTCACACAATTGGTTGTGCTTGCTGGCCAAACTTGCGACCATATAATGATAGAAAGCTTCAATTCCATTCTAAACGTTGCGTTTTTCTCGGCTATAGTAATATGCATAAGGGGTTTAAGTGCCTTGATCCCTTTGAAGGTCGAGTTTACATTTCACGTGATGTGGTCTTTGATGAGTGTGTCTTTTCATTTGCCCAACTCCATCCTAACACCGGTGCTCGCCTTTGTGTAGAGCTTTCCCTCCTTCCTGACATTTTATTGAATCCTACTGCTAGTTTTGGGGACGCAAAATTACTTGACCAATGTGATGTTTCCATGTCTACTAATGGTGTTCAAGATGCTGGTACTATTGCAGTTAAAACAGGTGAAAACAATGGAGGTGATTGTCATTTTATGTACATCCCTAGAGGAGATAGCGCCAGCACGAAGCACGAGTTGGATCCGCCTGCTACTGTGTCAGGTGATCCGATCGGATCCCCTCCGGGATCGGAGCCCAGCTCCTCCGTGACGGCTTCACGTTCGACAACTCCTGCCAGTGGATCTTCTGTAGCGTCCCCGGCTTCTTCGCCAACTACGTCGCCCACGTCTTAGCAGTAGCTGGATCCGATCGAGGGGGCGCTGGTCCCACGACTGGCCCTATGGAGATTCTGTCGCCCAGATCCTCTGTGGCGCCTGGATCCGGAGAGCTTCCTACGACATCATCAGCATCAGCAGCACCACTTTGCCCTACTACACGACTTCAGCACGGTATTCATAATCCAAAAAATTATACTAATGGCAAGGTGCGTTGGGGAATGCTTGGTTCTACTATTGTAGAGGAGCCTCAAACTGTGGACGAGGCTATTCAAGGATAAACGGTGGGTGGCGGCTATGGATAGTGAGTATACGGCCTTGATGAAGAACAAGACTTGGCATCTTGTCCCATATCCGAAAGGCAAGAATATCGTTGATTGCAAATGGGTTTATAAAGTCAAGAAGAAGGCAGACGGTACTGTTGATAGATATAAAGCTCGTCTTGTCGCCAAGGGATTTAAACAAAGGTATGTCATTAATTATGAGGATACCTTCAATCCTGTGGTGAAGGCAACAACAATTCAGCTTATACTTTCTATTGTTGTCTCCACTGGCTGGTCTCTGAGGCAACTGGACATGCAAAATGCTTTCCTTCATGGATTTTTAGAAGAAGAGGTATACATGCGTCAACCGCCTGGATATGCTGACAGATCTCGGTCCAATTTTGTGTGCAAGCTTGATAAGGCGCTCTATGGTCTCAAACAAGCGCCTCGTGCGTGGTATGCTCGGTTATGTCATAAGCTTGAAGCTCTAGGCTTTGTGCCATCTAAAGCTGATACCTCACTCTTCTATTATAATCGGGGGAAGCACAGAATGTTTGTTTTTGTGTATGTTGATAACATTATTGTAGCAAGCTCGTCAATGGAGGCAACTAGAGCTTTGCTCAAGGACCTTGAAAAGGATTTTGCGTTAAAGGATCTTGGTGATCTGCATTATTTTCTTGGAATTGAGGTCAAAAAGTGTGCCAATGGACTTGTGTTGTCCCAAACAAGGTATGCCAAGGAAGTAATTAAGTGTGCTGGTATGCATCTTTCCAAGCCCGTGAATACACCTCTGTCTAGTGTTGAAAAGTTCAGTGCGGCTGATGGACAGAAGCTTGGGCCGAAGGATTCTACAAACTACAGAAGTATAGTGGGTGCTATGCAATACCTCACCTTGACAAGGCCTGACATTTCCTTTGCTGTTAACAAGGTATGTCAGTTCCTTCATGCTCCGACTAGTGTACACGAGTGTTGTCAAGCGTATACTTCGGTATATACATGGGACGTAGAAACTTGGCCTCAACATCAGTAAGTTAGACTCGACTTTGGTAAGTGCATTCTTAGTTGCTGACTGGGTAGGATGTGTTGATGATTGTCGTTCAACGGGTGGTTTTGCTATCTTTCTTGGCTCCAATATCATATTATGGAGTGCACAAAAGCAAGCCACAGTATCACGGCCTAGCACTAAGCGGAATACAAAGCACTTGCCACTGCCACTGCGGAGATGATGTGGGTTCAGAAGTTGCTGACAGAATTGAGAATACCGCATCCACCTGCAGCTCGTCTTGGTGTCATAACATAGGTGCCACATATTTATCTGCCAACCCAGTCTTTCATGCCAGGATGAAACACATTGAAATTGATTTTCATTTTGTTAGAGAAAGGGTGGCACAGAAGCTATTGTAGATCAGGTTTATTCCTTCGAATGATCAGCTTGCAGGTTTACAAAGCCTATAGCAGCGCCAAAGTTAATTTAGTTTAGGAACAATCTCAACATAGTGGCCGGCTGAGATTGAGTGGGGGTGTTAGAAATGTGTCTATGTACATCGGCGCTAGGTAGTTTGTTATTTAGCTTGTAATCCAAGTCTATCTTGTAGCATAAGTCTAGGATAGATATCTGAGTTTGTTGGGAGTTTGTTGTAACCAAGTGTGTTGTACAAGATTGCCACGCCGAGGGCTGTTACCGGCCTATTTAACATGCAACCGAGACCCGGGGAGGGCAACTCGTTCATTTCTCTTCACATGCACATCTATAGAATCGAAGAGACAAGACGAGCGAGAGAGAAGACTAGGACGTACTAGGCCACTAGAGAGTACCAAGAGATGGGTTTTTTTTAGCTCTCATCTTCCCTCTTCATCCTCTAAGCTTAACGTCATGGAAAACAAATCCATGGTTGAATCGCCATAGACTGCACAGGATGGGTGGCGCAAAGGACGAGGTTAGTGGCTTTGGATCCGCTTCAGGTGCCACGTGGACGGCACCCAAGCTAGGGTGGTGTCGTTGAGAATGGGAATGGAACGTCGACGCCGCATGGGGTCGTGGTTGGGAACGGTGGAGTATGATGTGGCATCAAGCAAGTGGTACTCAGTGTCGGGGTATGTGAGGTTCAGATTCCTCGACATCGAGTCACCACTTTGGGAAATGAATAGAAGGATGAAGACACATTGAAGATGGACGGTTGGATGTAGAACTTAAATTAGCTACTCAAGGTTCCTGCAGAGAACAGGTACGAGGATTGATCCCTCAACACAGAAAGAAAAAAAAATCCTTCTTAAGTCCCCGTGGGGGCAATGCTCCCATCCTTATTGCTAATATAAGGAATTGCCTATGGAGAACCGAGGATTGGTTCCTCATTACCATCTCTAATTCCACCTACTTGGACGTACTCTTGGAGTAGCTTCATGGCCTCGTTTAGAACAAAGGAATTTCACAAAAAATGATCAAATGGAACAAAGAACGTGTAATTCTTGAAAATCAAATGGGAATGACTTCATCGATTGTGAGCGCACAAAATAGAGTACCTAGGATCCCAAGATTTGGAAATCATATTATATTTGGAGAATAAATAAGTTGAAGATCTTTCTTTCCATTATGATGCATAATTAACCAAAGAGGATGATCAAGTATGTAACTTCTTTTGGACAAATATTTAGAACGCCATGGATTATGTGCATGTTTGCTTTGAGAATGTCATGTGCATCAACATTGCATTTCGGACAAATAACCCATATAAAAGAATGAAAGGTGCGTACATAGATTCTGAAAGTGAGCATAGCTCAATTGTGATAGGATGAAAAGTGTGGTCAAGAGAAAAGAGAGAGGATAAGGAGATGACAATGTGTGTGCCTCATGTGTCAGCATGATATGTGGGTACGGGTTTAGATCCGTCGGGACAAGCTATGAGACCTGAACTGAGTTTAAAGACCAAAATGATATAGTTTCTAAGCATGAGAACGAATCGAGATGACATACCTTCACAAAGTTTGAGGACCGATCAAACTTTACTCTATTCTTTTTATTGAAAACCCACATAGTTTCTCATGGTACGTCACATTTACGTAAACTAACCTGTTTGGCATTTGCCGTTTTTGCTATGTACCAATGGATTATGGCTGTGTTTAGTTGTAGGAATTTGGATTTTGGGGCTACGATAGCACGTTCGTTTTTATTTGGCAAATAGTGTTCAAACATGGACTAATTAGGCTCAAAACGTTCGTCTCGTAATTTTCCACCAAACTGTGCAATTAGTTTTTCTTTTCGTCTACATTTAATGCTCCATGCACGGGCCGCAAATATTCGATGTGACAGGTACTGTAGCAACTTTTTGAAAATTGGGATGGAACTAAACAAGGGCTATGTAATAACATGTATACATGTGTACGGCCAGTGGCGAAGCTGCATACAAGGCAGTGGGTGCACATGCACCCACGAAAAAATTAAACACCACTGAGTAAATCAATTTTTTCACTATGATTACAGCTCAAGTTTATGTATCTATAAGGCAAATGCATCACTATCTAATTTGCTCTAGCTTCGCCGCTGTATACGGCAGAGGATCAAAGGTAATCATCCAACATAAATCAAGCTGGAACTTCACTGCGGACTGTAAGATTAACCAAAACCTGTGTCTCCTCGTTCGTTGACAGTGTACTTCTGTTATCACAACGTCTTTTCGTTCCTGTCCTAATACGAATAATTCAGAGACAATTCAACTAAAAAAAATGCTATACTGCTATTGCTACCCCATTGGTGACGAACATTATGATGATGTCATTTAGAGATGATCCGTCATTGTCATGGTTGTCTCCAACAGCACACAAAATATCTCATGGCGAAAGGGCATTGCTGCCATTTTACACCTGACAAGGTTTTAGGGCGTGCAGACGATTCGAGAGAGAAATGCAAAACGATCGCTGGATGCCTTGATCGACCATACGTACATATACTAGTGATTTTGGAGTCTCAAACTCGTCAAGGAATTCCACAGATGCTGGCACTGCCAAAGCTACCACGCCCAGATGGCGCTGACGCGGTCGGCGACGAACGCGGCGAGGCGGCGTGCACAGGTCGCCACGAACGCGGCGGGGTCGGCGACGCAGCCCTGCCACGAGCATGCGCGCATGAGCACGCGGCCGCGGCCGCCCCGCCCACGCCGCCCGCCGGCGCAGCCGCCGCGGAGCTGCGCCCGGCGCCAGAGGCGGGCGAGGCAGCAGCCCTGGTCGCGCCCCGCCGCCACCACCACGGCCGACTGCAGGTACGCCGACGCCGCGTGCTTCAGCAGCTGGTTCCGGATGCCGATGTTGGACGCGTCGAAGTCGTGGATGTCGTGGCACGAGTACTCGCCCCAGCTGCTGCCCCAGCGCCACGGCTGCTGCTGGTGGTTGTGGTGCTGCTCGCCGCACCCGCCGCCGCCGGCCCCGCACTCGCCGCCGCACTGATGCTCCTCTTCCTCCAGCACGTCGCGGAGGCTCGTGTACTCGATGCTGCCGCTGCCCCCGCTGCTGCTGCCGCTATGCCCGATGCTGCTGCTCCGGCCCCACGGCCTCGACGTCCGACGCCAGCTCCCCGCCGCCCGTGGCGAGACCTCCAGCGGCGACGCGTCGGCTGCCTCCATCGTCCTAGCAGCGACAGACACCACCTCCTTTCCTTCGGGAATGCAATTCTTTCTTGTGTGTGTTTTTTTGGGTCAGGGGTAGCTTGAGACGAGGAGAAAAACAAGGCGCCGGATGCATCGGCGTTACCAGTGCAGTGAGAGCATCTCTCTCACTGGCTCTGCTTCATTATAGGATGCTTGTTCTAACTCTGACCAGGCCAGATATAGCACTGCCTGATACAACATTACAACTCTGCATGCCCTCAGATCAGGATCAACAGCAAGGCCAATACACCACTGCTCATGTGCAGTGCAAAGCCTGTTTCATTTGTAAGGTCACTAAAGCATGTTTACAACTTTACATCCACTGGTGGCTAATTGATACTTCCTCTATTCTAAATTATAAGACGTTTTGACATTTCTAGATACATGACTAATAGTTTATAGCTATCTTGAGAATATTTGCACATGCATGTGAAAGAAGCTCGTAGCAGAAATGGAACTCCAGAATCCATCATGGTACGTGTTGGCCATCCAAATGGGCAATACTGTTATGATTTATGAACGTCAAATGCAAGTCCAGAATATGACTTTTGCCAGGACTCAACCCAGTTCAAACGGTTCACGCTATCATTTCAGAATGCATTATTCAAACAGAGAACGAAACCATTCCCAGAAACATTTCCCTCTGCAGAACTAACAGGCAGATACCTAAGAACCAGGACAACACCTCAAACGATGTGCTCAGCCAGCGCCAGAATCTTGAGGTGCTTCTTCTTTCTCAGCTCATGGGGCACGGGACCGAAGACACGGGTGCCGATCAGCTCGCCCTTGTTGTTCACGAGGACTATCGCGTTGTCGTCAAACTGGACCTCGCTGCCGTCGCTGCGTCCTTTCTTCATGGCAGCGCGGACGACCACTCCATAGACGACGTCTCCTTTCTTGACCTTACCACGAGGCTGGGCCTCCTTGACAGATCCAATGATGGTGTCCCCAAGCCTTGCTCCTTTCTTCCCCCTCAAGGACTGTATGCACATAACCCGCTTGGCCCCAGAGTTATCCACGACCTTGAGGTTGGTCCTCATCTGGATGAATGTTCTGATTTGCTGGAAATAGGATAAGAACATATGTTATCACCTTTTCCCCCTTGGAATCCACACTGAAATTTGCGATCATCTCAAGACAAAATCAATATTCCACCAATTATCTAGCTACCTTCACACCGTGTCTATGTAGTAGGGTTTTCATAAAAAACATTTTTAATACTTAGTCTAAGTTTTTTTTTTGAAGGGCGGGCCTGGTGCAAGCGGTAGAGTCTTACCGCCTGTGACTGGAAGGTCCCGGGTTCGAGCCGCGGTCTCCTCGCATTGCACAGGCAAGGGTAAGGCTTGCCACTGACACCCTTCCCCAGACCCTGCACAGAGTGGGAGCTCTCTGCACTGGGTACGCCCTTTAGTCTAAGTTGTTTTTCGAAGGGCAGGCCTGGTGCAGTGGTGAGAGCTATCTCACTGAATCACCAGGTCGTAGGTTAGAAGCAGCCTCTCCGCAGATTTTGCGGGGTGAAGGCTTGCCTCGGTTTTTCCCTTCCCCAGACCCCACTCATGTGGGAGCTTTCGACACAGGGTCTGCCCTTTTAGTCTAAGTTGTTTTTCATCAAATCAAACTAAACAAGCTCAAGAAGAGTATCTTGTAAAGCAATACAGTTCGGCATAGGAATTCACTCTGATTAAGGATCTATTTATAGCCTGCTACAAGTGTTGAAAATTGCAAACTCAGGGACCTGAAAAAGGCTCAGATACTACCAAAGCTATTGAAGCATTCTGCTATATGAAGCAACTAAATGATAGCCAAATAACTTACTGGATGATGGCTTGTCATGGGTATTGGAGAAAATGAAAAGATAGACAATCTTCATTAATCAAACTTAGAATGTCAGTGTAAGTTACCATATATGGATTGAAAGACAGAGTAAAATGATTTTCTGACCAACAGTTATGCAAAACTATGAAAATATGTCTGAGGTCAGTATATATTTCATTAACATCCATGCTGAGATATACAAGCAAGAGAAAGTTATATTCCAAAAGCTATCTCCTTAGCTTCAGACCACTTTTTTTTAGGAACTCCTGAATGTTTGCTAGTTTTCATCAAATGACCAACGAAACATGCTCATGAAGACAGTCAAGAGTGCCTTGTAACGGAATACAGTTTGTGATAGGAATTCAGTGTGTCAGAGCCTCAGAGGATCTAGTCTTAGTCTCATTGCCATGACTGATAACAAAACATTAAGGCTACTCCAAAAAGGCTCAGGTATCACTAAAAGATTTTCAACTATCTCAGTTGTATAAGCAAGGTCAATGACATGCTGGATGATGTATATCATGGGAAAAATGGAAGACAGGCAATTGTTCAATAATCACATCGAGAATATCAGTGTAGCTATCATAAGGCTTTGAAAACATTTATTTTTCTTACCAGCAGCTTATTCAAAACAGTAAGCATAGATGTAAAATGTCAACATAATAATGTTTCTGCACAGAAAGAACAGCTTACCTGACTGATAGCATCACAATGAGAAGGTCTTGCTACTGCCTCAACAGAAGAGTTGGCGGCTCCAAACAAACTATTTCCAAGCCTTCCCATCAAAGTACACCCAACTATATCAATCAAGAAGCATTCAACACTTTGAATTAGAACAGCATCCTCACAGCTAGCTATTGAAATTTGAAAGCATAAGGTTTAATAAGGTGCAGACAGTTTCTTATGGGCTTATGGCTATGCATTGGCTGCGCCTACATAGAAACATGATTCTAATTTCGTAAGCATTTAAACAATAGGGCTTGATAGTAATTAACCAACCGACCATGCCTATGTAACCTAGTTGGACACTAGGCAAACATAAAACATTGGCAAAATTTGAAAGAGGGACGTTTTTATTCTAAAAAAAGAAGCCTGTTACTTAAATCTAAGCTAATATAAACTGAATTAATTCTATTATCTGAAGGAAGATGCTACGTGACATGTCCTCGTTATAAAATCAAAAGCTCAGAGTAGAGGCCTTCAAACTGATACCTGATGGACATTTTGACCTCAGGAATGCTGCCATTTCCTGCTACCCTGCTCTTTGCCTAAGCTTCCCTGCAAGCGAAAATGGCGTGCATCAATCAGAGGCGAACTTGGGCAAAAAACATATGCATGTAACTGCGACAGATCCGGATACAAACAGCTTAAGGCATCTACACCAGTTCCCCATTATCAACCCCAACGAGAAAAAACTGTCGATTGGGGGGAAAAGCTTGCTCCAGCGGATCCCCATCCCGACCCCTCAAAGAAAGGGGAAACCCCCTGGCCCCCAAAACCTGAGATTGTTGGCGGGAGCTCCAATTGTCCTCGCCAGTCGCTGTCAAGGAAGCCGAACGCCAGCTGAAGTTGAACTCAGCCGCGAGCTCCAGGATGAGAGGAGCGGAATCGGCAGCACGGAGTGGCGCTGGCGGAGGAGGAGAGGAGGGGAAGCGGCGGCACGCCGCGGCGCTGGCGGCACGGTAGGGTTTTGGGTGCTCGGTTTCGCACAGCGGAAGGTGGAGGCAGGGAAAGGGAAGGGAAGGGCGTACCAGGTGGCTGCTCGTCGCCGGCGCTGCTCGCCCAGCCGCCGCCGCCAGAAAAGCCGCCGTGAGAGGGGTAGGAGGTGAAGAGGACTAGAGTCTAGTGGAGATTTGTCCAGGACATCGACCAGCCCAGCCCATATAGAGTAACGGGCCTACGATTAGGTGGAGCCCAGATCGTTTGAAAGAATGAGCCCGTTTTCTTTATTTTCCATTCTTTCTTTCTCCTTTTCCTTGCAATCCCTGCGATTATATTTGTTTCTTTGAACAATTTTTTATAGCAATTGCATAAGTTAATTTTGTAGAACTTAAAATCTTCAGCATAATCTTTCAATATTTTTACAAATGACTGGCTCAATAAAAGAATGTCATGCACTAACTTTGCAAAAAAAATGTTACAGGTCAACTAAAAAATGGTGTGTATTAAATTTAAAATATTTGAGGCATATATATATATATATATATATATTACTTTTCAATAAAATTTTTTATTAAAAGATATTAAAAATGTATCAGCTTTCAAAAATTTCTTCAACTCTGTGAGAATTTTATTCATTAAATACTTCATTTTAGCACATATAATAGTATATATTTTTGAAATAAGAAAATATGATCATATTAAAACTCATTTTATTTGATTATTTTAGAATAACAAACACCATCAACATGAATTACCAGCGTGCCAGCGAAGCATTTACTATTTATTCGCATTCAAGCATGAGACAAATATTAGAAGTTGTTTGGTTGTTGAAATGGCAACAGAAACGCAAAGGGAACAAGATTGCAAGAGAAGACAACAAAATGGTATCTGATTATGTTAGGGTTGGAGCTGTACCAAATTTTGTATAAGGTGTTATCGGTTCACAATGGGACTCAATTACACACGAGGGAAGGAGGAACAAACATTGAAGAACTGGACCTGTTATTCGATGTAATTAAGACATGTTACATTTACATGAACCAAAGCCATTTTATTTGTAATAACATGTGCAATGTCGATCTAGCTTTACTTTGCTCTCTTCATGTCTCCCTCTCTCTCACACACACACCCGCATGGGCACACTCTCTCCAAATGTCGCACTCTTCCTATATGATCCATGTTGGGCTCTCGCCGTGCTGACCAAATTGATGGATGGATGGATGGTAGTAGCCAGTGATCCAGTGGCTACTACAATGGCATCATCTTCCACCACAACACCATGGCTTAATAGTGGAAACTATACATATTAAGTAAAAACATGAAAGCCAATTTAAAAAGCGTCTTACGGTCACCCAAGCAATTTTAAAAGTAGCACATCCATAGTACACTCAAATATATACTCACATGAAAAAAATTGGGATGCAAACTCAAACTAGAAAAATGCATACGAAAATGACAAATTTTAGATGCATGCGAAATAGGAGACGAAATCCTAGAAATTTTCTTCTACTAGTGCACATACAACTGAAAATTGTCATATTCAAGTTTTTTTTTCAAAAGTGAGTTTGCATCCCAACTTTTGCATGTAAATATATATTTTGTATGCACCATGAATGTGCTAATTAAGTTTCATGAAATTAGAGCCACTACTACATAAACCTTTTGTAGGGGCGGTTCTAGAGGCTTTGTAGAGGCGGTTTGCCCAGCCGCCCCTACCCAAGCGTCTCTACAAATCATATATTTGTAGGGGCGGTTCCTAAACTGTCCATACAAATCGATTTATAGGGCCGCCTCTACAAAATCGATTTATAGGGGCGGCTGTAGTACCAACCGCCCCTATAATACCTGTTTGTAGGGGCAGTTCTACAGTTCATTTTTCTGCCAAAAAAAATTTAAATTTATAATTCAAAGAGAGGTCCACGTGGCATACAATAATCACACCATTGTACAAACTGAAAAAACAACCAACAATCCCAGACACGATTGATGAACTAATACAATCACACCCATATACATACGCATCTAATAAGATCATTGGCCTCGTCTATAGCCATCTTCAAGTTCTTCATCACTTCTACAAGCAAAAAGTGCAGCCTTGATTAGTTCTATTATAGCCCAGCATATACAGAATAAATGTAAATGATATCGAGTACTGTTCGTCGGCGGTGCACACCTGCTCGAACCCTGCGGGCGGAGCTAGTCCAAACTCTGCTCTTGCTCGAAGCTATGCCGATGACGAGGAAGGCTCAGGCTGGTAGAAGAAGACGGGGTTAGCTCGTCCACAGGATGCTGCTGCGCGGTGAAGAGGAAGCAGTCATGGTCGGTGAAGGTGAAGCTGACGCACGGCTACAGCACCCGACCGACCGACCTGACGAGGACGGCGACGGATCCTGGCTCCTCGGGTACGGCTACAGCTCGGAGAGGACGGCGACAACACCGGAGTTGGAGAAGATGAACGGCAATGGCTCGATCTATCGCTGCGACCGAGCTCCTCCTGGCAGCGCGGTTGACGACGGCGGCGGCGGCGAGCCACCATTGCGACCGAGCTCCTCCCGGCAGCTGCGGCGGTGAGGTTCAAACCCGGCAAAGCTTCGCCTGGTGTAGTGGCGTCGGCGTGGTTGGGGAAGAAACTATGGGTCTCTTCTTAAAGGCCCCGGCACGCTCGGACGGCATCATAATTTTGGACGCGGGATTTGGAAGCTGAGCGCACGCTCGTGCGGTAGCTGCATAGTGGGGCAAGTGCCGGATTGGCGAAATTGTGGACGGCGCCGTAGGATTCTAGAAACGGAGCGCGCGCTCGCGCGGCAGCTGGACCACCAGCGCCGAATTAAAAAAATCCTGGGCGGCGCCTGCTATGACTCCAGAATGTCGACATCCTCATCTGGAAGCATGTGAGGGAGGTGGGCCCATTTGTGCTGTTGGCGCTGTGACGCGGAGCATCCGAGGGAGGTATGTTTCCATCTAGGCGTAAGCAAACCCACACACACGAATTTTTTTTAATGAAGTTTATGCATTTGTAGGTGTGATTGAGCCGTCCCTACAAATAGCAACACTAAGGGCGGCCGGTGAGTGAGCCGTCTCTACAAATTGACCCATTTGTAGGGGCGGCTCGTATCACCAGCCGCCCCTACTGTGCCATTTATAGGGGCGGTTGGTCTTGTGGGTCCCGAGCACGCTACTGTAGGGACGGCTACATCATCAACCACCCCTATAAAAAATTTGTCCCGTTGCTACAAACCATTTTTTCACGTAGTGAGCGGCCAAAATAAATTCTGTGAATTGTTTTTCATGTTTTCATCCCGTACTTAGTTTGCACTATGGCATAATCTAGGGCGGGACATCATGTGCACCGGTGTCGGCAGTGAGGAAGCTGCAGGAGAGAAGTACTGTCACCGGGAACGGATGATGCACTGCCCCTGCCACTGTACTCCTTCCGTTCAGACACTCCCAATCACAACTTGGACGTATATGCGGTGTAGTGTAAACATGCATGTCCCACCAAAACAACGAAAAAGAGACTTTCTCTCTCAGCTGAACAATGAGCACAGCTTAAGTATTAAACCACCGCTAGTGACATCGACGCACCCTAGCTCTCCAAGAACTACGTCCGCCACGTCACCTCTCTAACAACTACTCCCTCTATTTTTTAGCGGTTATATTTGGTTTGTCGTAATTCAAACATTGCAATATTTGACCAACTATTTTTAAAAATCCTTATAGGGTCGGCGGCCGCGTGGTGGGCGAGCCGGGTGGCGCGCGCCGCGGCTGGCGGCAAGGACCGCCACAGCAAGGTGGTGACGGCGCGGGGGACTGCTGGACCGCCGCGTCCGCCTCTCCGTGCCCACGGCCATCCAGTTCTACGACATCCAGGACCGCCTCGGCGTCGACCAGCCCAGCAAGGCCATCGAGTGGCTCATCCGCGCCGCCGCCGCCGCCATCGACGGCCTCCCGTCGCTCGACTGCTCCTTCGCCCTCCCCACCGCCGCGGCATCTCCGCCGGGCGCTAGCGACGACGCCGAGGTCAGCACCTCCGACACCAGCAAGAGCTCCGTGCTCTCGCTCGCCAACGCCCCGGCTGACAACGCCGCCCCTCAGCAAGCCAGTCACGCCTACAACGGCAACGCCGGCGGCGGCGGTGGCGCGTTCGCCGAGCTGATCCTGCACTGCTCCGCCAACGACAGCAAGACCGTGCAGCAGCAGCAGCAGCCGACGCTCGCCTACTACGCCGCGCAGCCCCGGCCTTGTCCTTCGAGACGATGCCGCCCCACTTCTCCTTCCCCCAGGAGCAGCCTCACCCCGCAGTCGCCTAAGACCGGGGCACACTTCAGTCCAATGCCGCCGTCGCCGCGCCGCTGTGGCCGACGTCTCAGCAAGCGTGCCTGCTGCAGAGGTTCGCCGCTTCTCCGGCTGATGCCACCGGACTGCCGTTCTTTCTGGGAGGCGGTGCTGCTGCTTCTCCGGTGACTGCCAATGCGGAGCCGAGGCTGCAGCTCTGGGACTTCAAGCAGGAAAGGAAGACCTGAAAAGTGGCACCCAGAGCTTGGCGTTTCAGATGACTATTTCTTGGAGGTGAGAGTTTTGATCCCCCCAATTCTGCACAATTTCGTTCTGAGCAGCATTAGCTTTTCTTTTTAGAGAACTAGCAAAAGTAAACAGCTCCCGAATATGACAAAAATGGAAGGAACTGCAACAAAATCGAAAACAACTAGTAGCAAATTGAATTTGTGATCAATAAAGTGAGTTTGAGGTTTTAGGATATGGTTTCTGGACGGGATGTATTGAATTTACAATCTTGCAGCAATACTATTCATTGTCAGATAAAATCCAACAGTGACTTCACAAACACGACTTGAAAAGTTAATTATGGGTGGAAATAAAAAGAATTCACTTGCTTGCTTAGATCTAAATAATTTGTAAAAACATGACGATTCATCATTGAGAATTTGAGATCAATATGAGTTGGATGATCTTCTCAGTTCTCGCTTCTAGCACTGCACTAAGGTGTATCTATTCATTCAGCATTCAACGATTCTCCTAGAATCAGCTGTTTAACGGCACACATTGTTTTTTAGCAATATAAGTGTTATAAGATCCTGATTTTCAGTTCATAAGTTCTATTTCTTACTGTTCTTCCTAAGCTTATATTCATTAATTTGGAACTGTATTGCAAAAAAGTCATGGGGTAGCTGAATACATTTGAGGAACAGAAATGGCCTTTTTTAGAACGCATAAGCTGTTCAGTAGTGTCAGTAGATTGAGGTTTTCATGAATAATGTACCTAGTTGGGAACTTGAGATACAAGTAGTATGAATGAATTCTAAGCTTTCCATAAAAACTGGGTTTACCTCTATAAAAAAAAAGTAGTATGAATGAATGGTTTAATCATCTGCATTTCCATGCTTAAAATTAGAGTTGGAGGCTGGAACTAAAAAATAATAGCCTATCTTGGTGTAAAGAAGTTTCTTCTAGGGTATATGTACAGAAATAAATTCAGTGAATTCTGATACATATTCTCCAGTCTTGGTGTCCTGCATTAGTAACCATGCTTGTAGGCAATTTTCTACACAGTTTTGCTATTTTGGTGACTTTTTTGTGAACATGTCATGACGTATTCATAAGGAGAGAAAAGAGTTTGGGATTCGAAACAAGACTAAGAAAGAATAATCTAAAATAAAGAACCTAAAGGACGGTAACAGAAACAAAAGCCTAAATAGGAGCTAAGTGATGACCGGCTACTCCTAATAAGAGAGGAACTATGCCTACAGCCTAGAAGCAAGGTGGATTTTTGTTGGTTATTAGCCATTAACCTGGGCTCAACTAAGCAAGCACAAGGCAAGAGATCCAAAATGCACCTACCCACCCTGCAGTTCTTTGCCCAATAACAGTTACAAGTTATACTACTTGATTGATCACACTACCATTTCTGCACTATGCAATGTCAATTACTGCAACCATCTAGCTACAATGCTATATTGGCATATGCATCACTCATACCTGATGAAGTTTTATCTAAATCTTGTCTGACATTAATTATCTGTGCAGACTTCACTTGCTATCTCTCATTCCTTCCACTGACTTCCTGGCTGACCCTCATTTGCTGACGAATTTGTTGTTTTCATTCCATCATGCAGAGTAGACGACTGCAACTGTGGCTGGGACTGAAGACCTGCAGAAACGAATGCATCAACCGCATCTTTCATTCGTCACTTAACATTTGTCAGTAGCTTCCGCGCTTGTCTGTGACATCTGCTGCGATGAGAAACCATTTTTTTTTCTTTTCTTCATGGGTTTTTGTACTCTGGTAATCTCACTCGGACAAAACCTGAAGGTTGACTTGGTTGGCTGATTGATTGTCACACGAATCTCCTGACTGTCAGTGACTCGGTACTGAAACTCACGCGTGCAGCAAACGGAAGCCATGGTATTTGCATATGAGGATTCTTAGCAAGTTAGCATCTCTAATTCAAACTAGATAGAACTATATAAAATGTTGACAGCAATTCAGAATCCAAACTAGAACTCCAGCATTCTTTTCTGCCTTAGCAAGACCTAAGTGATCCTCAACTCTGAATATCTGATGAACTTCTTCAGAACTTGTGTGCACCTAACCTCTGAAATCTGAAGTCTGGCTGACGAACTCGTGTCTGCAGACCTGCCTCTCTGCCCGGTACTAGGTGGGTGGTTCAGAAGACTAGAAGATGTGTAACTGAAGGCAGGGTTAACAACTTAACATCGATCTCATCCAAGCATCCAGCGACATTTTAACATCTGTCTTCCTGCCCAGTCCAGGTAAGCGTACACAAGTGGTTATCTACGCCGGCTGGAAGAGTTTTCGACAGTAACACACAGACGCCAGCACAGGTTGCAAGCCTAATCAAACAAGACATTCTGCTTTATGCGATGGTGCACGAAGACACTCATGTAAATGTAAATATTGGAATAGTTCTTAATGTATCGTTGTCGCAGTAGAGTCTGATCACTAAAATTGGAATGGATTGGTGTAGTTATTCTACGACTAAGACACCAAAATATATCGAGCCATAATAAATGATAAAAGGTACAAGAGAAATATTGGCCAATAATTGTGAAACCTCTGGACACTTGACTCTACCCTCCTCTCTATTTATCCAAGAGACGGAAGGACAGATCCTTTTTCTTGTTTTCCCATCATTTTGTCAAAGAGCTAGTTTTGTTCGGATGTCTGCACTTTTACTTAAGAGGTGTTTGGATTTAGGAGGTGTCATATTGGGTGTTATATCGGGTGTTCAGACACTAATCATAAAACTAATTATAGAAGTCGTGACTAATTCACGAGACGAATCTATTAAGACTAATTAATTCATCATTAGCACATGTTTACAGTAGCACCACATTGTTAAATTATGGACTAACTAGGTTTAATATATTCGTCTCGCAAATTAGTCTCAAATTGTGCAATTAATTTTGTAATTAGTCTATGTTTAATACTCCAAATTAGTGTTCAAACATCCGATGTGGCAGTGCCTAAACTTTAGGAGGGGGAAGCCAAACACCCTATTAGACATCTATTTAAACGGTTGGTCCCGTTGCTCGCTTATTATACTTTTTTTTATTTTCGTTGCTCCACTTAGGGTCTTTTTGATCCACCAACTAAACTTTAGCCGGCTAAATTTAGCTGCTATGGATCCAAACGGTCCAGCTCAAAGCCCAACTAAGAGCATGTTTGGCATAGCTCGTAGGTACTGTAGCGAGGAACCGAGGGAGCTCCAAATCGTGGCTCCACCGCCTCTTTCTCTTCTCCGTTCATTTTTACCTCGAAATCCGAAACAGCTTCATGTTACAGTGCTGCACAGTGTCACTACAGGGATTTGAGGAGGAGCAGGAGCCATGCCAAACATAACCTAAATTTTAGGTGAGTTTAGCTAATTGAATTCAGCTAAAGTTTAGCCGAGTGTATTGGCCGAAGGATCCAAACACATAGTTGTGATTTTACCCTCTCAATTTTGAAATGAAGCTCCGACTTTTTGTCACACCGTTAAGCCTATGTGGATTAAAAGCCAAAACAAAAAGAAAAGAAAAGAGATCCAAACAACGCCCCCAACAGATTTTTTCCTCGGGCGCCCTGTCTCCTTCGCTCGACTGCACGCGTACTCGCGAGTCACGCAGGATTGGAAGCGCGGCGCTAGTGTTTTCACCGACTGGCGTCGGGCGGCGGCGCGGTCCTGTCACACCCCGTTGCTGTCGGTGATCACCGCCGGCGTGAGGAACGCAAGAGGAACAGTAGATCGGGAAGACAGAGGAAAGATTCCTGCTGCCGATGTCTGTATTCTTAAGTTCGATGCTTACAGAGTTTTCATGGTGTCTCTTAAAACGGACTGGTTCTGCCCTCCCGGGCCCACACGTCATAGACTTGCATTACACAAACGATTGAATACGTAACTCTAAGTAGATAGCGTCTTCCAGCGAATACGCTTCCTTCCGATAGCTCTTTAGACAGTCATTGTTGTGGGTTTGACAGCTCCCCCCGCCGAAGTGCCTGCTTGTCCCCAAGCAGGTGCCTCTGGAAAAGCGATGGCGCAAGACATTGTAGTCTTCCCAGGTGGCCGACGTCGTCGGGAGACCGCTCCATTTCACCAGGGCTTGAGGAACAGCAGTGGCACCCTTCTTGACTAGGCAACGCTCAATGATGACTTCAGGCACCGCCGCAGCCACCTCAATGTCAGTGGTGACTGGCAATTCTGAAAACACTGGAGAGAAATTAGGAACAAATGACTTGAGCTGGGAAATGTGAAATACCGGGTGGATTTGGCAGTGATGAGGTAAATCCAACCGATAGGCCACTTTTCCAATTTTCTCCAGGATGGTATATGGCCCATAGAATTTGTAGGCCAGCTTGGGATAAGGTCAGTTAGCCACTGTGGACTAGGTATATGGTTGGAGCTTAAGCAGCACTTGATCGCCTACCTGGAACTGGAGATCCACCCTTTTCTTATCAGCCATGATTTTCATTCTATTCTGAGCACTGGCCAAGTGTTGCTTCAGAGATTGAAGATGGAGCTCATGATTCTCAATGATCTCAGCAACAGTTGGTAATGTATCAGGTGAGATCAATGGTGTGGCGCCCACAGTTGGTTCATAGCCATAGAGTGCTTTGAATGGAGAGCAACCGAGGGAGGAATGGAATGTGGAGTTATACCATAGTTCGGCTAAGGATAGCCAGGACTTCCAGGTTGTAGGAGCATCTTGGACTGAACACCTTAGGTACATTTCCAAGGACTGGTTGATCCTTTCGGTTTGCCCATCTGACTGTGGGTGCTAAGCTGTGCTGAGAGCCAATTTTACTCTGTAAAGCTTGAATAGCTCCTTCCAAAAGGCACTGACAAAAATTATGTCCCTATCAGAAACAGTGGACTGTGGTAACCCATGTAACCGGACCACATTATCCATAAATAGCTGTGCTATAGAAGCTGCTGTATAAGGATGTTTCACTGCCATGAAATGAGCATATTTGGCTAATCTGTCCACTACGACAAAAATAACACTGTAACCTTGTGATCTTGGAAGACCCTCTATAAAGTCCATAGATAGATCCATCCAAACTCCTTGAGGTAATGGTAAGGGTTGAAGTAAACCTGCAGGATGAGTGTTAGAGTGTTTAGCATGCTGACAGACATCACACTGCTTGATGTAGCTTTCCACAGCTTGTTTCATCCCTTTCCAGGAAAAGTGATTTTTCAGTCTTTGATAGGTTGCAGCAGTGCCAGAATGTCCACCAATAGCTATGGAATGGAAACTAGCAATTAGCTTAGTTTGTAGTGCTGAATTGTTGCCAATCCAGAGCTTGTTATGGTGTCTGATCAACCCATTATCTAGACTATACCCTGCTGGATCAGGGCTAATAACTGTCAACTATTGAAGCAACTGCTGAGCTCTAGCATCTGTTGTATATGAATTGATGACCTCCTGGACCCAATCAGGCTTGACCAAGGAAACTACCTGTAATGTATGGAGATGGGGTACTCTGGACAGAGCATCAGCAGCTACATTCTCCTTGCCCTTCTTATAGACAATTTTAAATTGAAGTCCCATGAGTCTAGTCATGGCCTTCCTCTGCATTTCTGAGTGAAGATTCTGCTCGGCTAGATAGGATAGGGATTTATGATCAGTTAAGATGGTGAACTCTTGCCTCTGTAAGTAATGTTTCCATTTCTCCACTGCCATAATTAAGGCTAGAAACTCTTTTTCATAAATGGATAGCTTCTGATGTTTCTCTCCCAGTGCCTTACTTAGATAAGCAATGGGCTAGCCAGATTGCATAAGGACTGCTCCAATTCCTTCCCCACAAGCATCAGTTTCCACTGTGAAGGGTTGCTGAAAATTTGGCAGTGCCAGGACTGGAGTAGTTGTGAGGGCTAATTTGAGCTTATCAAAGGCTTCTTGAGCTATTGGGGGGCCACTGAAATTGTTTGTGCTTGAGTAAGTTGGTGAGTGGTTTGGCCATAACTCCATAACCCTTTACAAATTTTCTATAATATCCTGTGAGGCTTAGAAAAGCCCTAAGCTCAGTCATGGTTATTGGTTGGGGCCAATGTAACATGGCATGAGTTTTCTGAGGATCAGTTGCTACTCCTGTAGCTGAAATGATGTGACCCAAATACTCTAGTTGTGTTTGAGCAAATGAACATTTGGATTGTTTAAGGTATAACTGATTGGTCTGCAACACTTCCAAAACTTGTTCTAGATGCTTCAGATGTTCAGTGAATGATTTACTATAAATGAGGATATCATCCAGAAATACTAACACAAACTTCCTCAGAAATGGCTGGAGAATTTGGTTCATGATGCATTGAAAGGTAGCAGGTGCATTGGTTAGGCCAAAAGGCATTACCTTGAATTGATAGTGGCCATGATGAGTCTTGAATGCTATTTTATACTCATCTTCTGGCAACATTCTGACTTGGTGGTAAAGTTTGTGGGTCCTGAAATACTGTTTGATATTTGGTCAAAATTATTTGCAGGGCTAGGTTAGTGAGTTTGGTACTTGGAGTGTCAGGGTTGGGTTCAGAGGTTTGCTGCAGCATGACAAAGGCCCAGGTGTCATTGCCTTTGGTAGCCTTATAGAGTTGGATAGGGGAAATTGGTGTGGCTTGTAAAGGTGGGGTCTATAGGCCTTGGATGGAGACTGTTTTGCCATCATGTGTAAAAGTGAGGGTTTTTTTGCTCCAATCACACTGCATGGGGCTATGTAATTTAAGCCAATCAAAGCCAAGAATAGCATCATAAGGACCCATATCTATGACTAGCATGTCACTATGGAGAGTATGACCTTGAATATACCATGGCAGATTAAGTACCTTGGCGTGTGCATTTAACTGTTGCCCATTGGCCAGCTTCACAGTTGTATTAGTGACTAGTATTGTTGGTAGATTGGCCATGGCCACAAAGCTTGAACTGATAAAGCTATGTGAACTTCCTGAGTCTAGAAGGACTAGCATCACTTTGTTCTTCACCAGAGTTCTCAATTTGATGCTGTTATCAGTGTCAGCACTTGAGAGGGCATTGAGGGATAGCTGACAAAAGTCCTCAGCTAAAGCATCTTCCACTACTAGGGTATTGAGAACTTCTTCAGTGATCTCCTCCTTGTCCAATGAGTTTACCACAATGGCATTTAGCTGTGGTTTAGCACGTTTAGAGCAGACATCCTGATGACCAGGTTCATACTTGTCCCCACAGAAGTAGCAAAGATTGTGTGCTCTTCTATAATCCCTCAATTGTCTGAGTCTTGTGAGGTTGTGAGAAGATTGACTATCCTACTTCTATGGCTAAAATTTGTTTGCTAGCGGTGGTTTGGTGGTTTTGGTCTTGTTCCTATCAATTGTCCTCTACTGGATCTTGGCAATCAAGGCAGCTCTATCTACTGTTGCTGGTACATGAGGTTCCACAGTAGCTCTAATCTCCTCCTTCAATCCATCCACATACTTGGTGGCAAAGAAGAGTTCATCATAGTGACAATTATGCATCGTAGCATCAAATTGCAGAGATTGAAAGGCAGTAGTGTATTCCTCCACAGTGCCTGTTTGCTCGAGGGATAACAAGTCATTGAGGGCCTGCCTGAAATCATCAGCACCAAACTTGTCCAGTATAAGGGAACAGAAGGGCTGCCATGTAGGTACTGCATGGTTTTGCTTGTATGCTTGCCACCACTTGGTTGCATTTCCTTCTAGATGCATCATGGCAGCTGTGACCTTCAAGGACTCTGTAATGTTATATATTGTGAAATAGTTGCAGCAGTTGTCAATCCATATTTTGGGGCCTATTCCATCAAACATGGGGAATTGCATTTTTGGAATGGAGTGGTGAGGTAACTGATCCTTATTGAAATGGCCATGGGTTCTCTTGGATGTGCCTGGCTTGTGGTCATGAGTCAGGGCAGCAAACACATTATCAAACAAGGTTTCTTCGGCTGAGACAACAGAGGCATTATCTGAACTATCCTCTAGTTTTTCTTTTTCCATTTGCCTAATTGTCAGACTAGCCACTACCTGACCATTGGCTTGCACTTGCTTCACAAATTTCTGTTGTTCCTCCTGAGCTGCCGTGACCTGAGTCTTCAGTTCTTGCTGAATTAGTCCCAAATCATTGATCTGAGTGAACAACAGATCAAAGTTCCCCATAATCTGATCCCACCTTGTATTGCCTTCGTCACTGGTCTTAGACATAGCTTCCAAGATAAATTGGGTCTGCATGGATGGTTTCTTGGGAGCCGTTGTGACTGATACCGAGGTGCAACACGGGTTTGGTAGCCCTCCCCCTTAGCCTGTTACACCTGAACTTGCCGACTACGCCCAGAAGTGAGGCACCACCAAGGAATTTTACACAGAGACCTACTCTGCAACCCGAGTGTGTGGACACTTCTTCGCCTTCGCTACGGCACAACAATCAGCATTGTGAGACTACGGAATTTCACATGGAAACGATGTTTCGAAACCCTCGTCTCGACTGACTGCTTGCTAATGAATGATCAGAGTGATGTGCCGTAGGTTGATCGGATCTGAGCGATAGGAGGGGTGGATTGGGGCTGGTGGTGGTGGATCTAAGTAGGGATTGTAGGGAGGTGGTGGTGGTGGTGGAAATTGCAGAGCTCAAGTGGAGTAGTGACACTACCGGAGCCGACCTAGTTCAACCCAAAGGAGGGACCTCTGGTTCCTTCCGTTGAACACCTCGAGGGCATTAATGGAGATCCCCTACCCACCAGAATTATGAACTACAGATCAAGGCGCCCGGTCGTGTGTCGTATGAAGAAAGACTGAGCAACTGCGATGAGGTGGGTAGAAAGTAGTAGGTTACCGGATGGGAGGAGTTGTGGTGCCGCTGCGGATAGACCATCGCCGGATAACTAGCGCGAAGAAGAGCTTCGGTTGCCCGTAGCCCCCCCACGCCGAGGATAGACCGTCTCTGATACCACTTGTCACACCCCATTGCCATCGGTGATCACCGCCGGCGTGAGGAACGCAAGAGGAACAGTAGATCAGGAAGACAGAGGAAAGATTCTTGCTACCGATGTCTGTATTCTTAAGTTCGATGCTTACAGAGTTTTCACGGTGTCTCTTAAAACGGACTGGTTCTGCCCTCCCGAGCCCACACGTCATAGACTTGCATTACACAAACGATTGAATACGTAACTCTAAGTAGATAACGTCTTCCAGCGAATACGCTTCCTTCCGATAGCTCTTCAGACAGTCATTGTTGTGGGTTTGACAGGTCCTCCGGCGACCTCGGCATCCACCAGGTACAGGTACACCCCCTCGACCCCTCCTCTCTACTCCCGCTGTAGTTAGGCATCATTTCTATTCGCAACAGACCTAATTACATGCACATACATATGTGGTAAATGAGAAATTTCGATTTTTTTCTTTTCTAGAAAATAGGGGATCCGCCCCTACCCCTATGCCCTAGGTAAAGATGTGCATGCAGCCCGTGGGCCAAAGGCCCGGCCCAAAGCACAGTTATTGGGCCTGACCCGAGCACGGCACGGCCCGAACCCTAACCAGGCTCGTGCCGGCCCAAAGCTCGTAGCAGGCCAGGCTTGGGCTGAGGCCTTGGCCCGCCGGGCGGCATGGCCTGGCCCATTTTACAACGGCCAGCCTCGTGGAGGCCCGGCAGTTGGAGGGGCTATATAAGCCCCCCCGCCTCGATGGACCCCCACCTTCGGCCATTCCCCCTCACTCCGCCCGTGCCCGCAGCCGTTCGCCCGCCACCCTCGCCTCTGAGCTCTGAAACCCTAACCCTAATCCCCACCTCACCTCGCCTCTTACCGCCGATTGCCACCCGCCACCCACCGTCGACCACCTCCTAGGCTACCGCTGCCGTCGTCCACCTCCTAGGCTACCGCTGCCGACACCGGATGTTGAGATCTCCTCTTCTCTGATCTCTCCCCCCCTCCTCGTATCACTTCTTCCTCCCTACCTCTCTGACTAGTTTGACTCTCTATCTCTCTCTGACTGGATCTTGGGATCTCCTTTTGTCTCCCCCCTCTTCTCTGTCTCGTCTTCATCTTCTCTTCCATTTCTCCGATGCCGGGCTCCGTCTCCATGCAGGCAAGTACCTCTAACCCTAACCCTAACCCTAGATCTAGTAGGCAATCACACGAACCCTAATCCATTTCTCGGTGTTTTTGGTTCGCAGGTCGCTGGTGTGTAGCTGGTGCCGCAGGAGGCGTTGAGGGACGGTGCCGGTTGGGTGGGTGCCATCTGCCATGGTCGGCTCTGAGTTCGCTGATGGTGACGATGGTCCAACCATCAACGATGAGCTCAGGGCCACAGGGCAGATCCCCGATGACGAAGATGACATGGGAGATGCTGCTCATCTCTTGTTCGGTAGAAGTGCTGCTCCGACCAACCGAGATGATGCAGCGGCTAGTGCTACGGCCACCAGTGATGCAGCATCTCTGGCTTCGTCCACCACTAGTAAACGTCAATCCCCTGTCTGGGCTAACTTTGATAAAATCATAGAGATAGTGGATGGTGAGGTACGTGTTGTTGCTATTTGTAAGCTCTGTAAGTCTCGTTTGTCTGGTAAATCTGCTAATGGCACTGGTCATTTGAAAAGACATATGCTCTCATGCAAGAAAAAAACAGAACAGGCTAATTTGGTTCAAACTAGGCTTGCTTTGAATCCTGATGGGTCTTATAGGAACTAGGAATATAGGCCTGATGTTGCTAGAGCTGAGCTTTGCCGTTTGATTGCTAGATTAGATCTGCCTTTATCTATTGCTAACAATGATGCTTGGGATGATTACATTCAGCATGCTCACAATCCTAGATACAAGAGAGTGTCTAGATTCACCACATCTAGAGATCTTTCTAAGCTTTTCAATGAAAAACTGCATCACCTAAAAAATGAAGTAGTGCCTGGTGTGTCTTCTGTTTGTTTGACATCTGATATCTAGTCTGGCAATGCTAAGGAAGATTATATCACTGTTGTTGCTCACTACGTTACTTCTGAGTGGGAACTTAAGAAAGCTGTTATTGGCTTTAAACTGATTGAAGTGACTCATAGTGGTATTAACATTGCTGAAATTATTGCTGGTGTGCTTGGAGATTGGGGCCTACTTGACAAAGTTTTCTCTGTTAGCCTTGATAATGCATCTGCTAATACATCTGCTATGCTTACTTTGAGTCCTCTGCTTGCTGGTTACTTGGGTTATGATATTGATCCATTGAATCCTAGTAAAAAGATCTATCATGTTGTGCATTAGAGATGTGCTTGCCATATAATTAATTTGATTGTTAAATCTGGTTTGAAAAGGCTTAAACCACACATAGAGGTTTTTAGGACTGCAATTAACTTTCTGAATTCATTTAATCATCGCATTGCACAATTCAAAAACTAATGCATTGCTAAGGGTATGAGGCCTCGTAAATTTGCTTTGGATATGGATGTTAGATGGAACTCAACCTACCTTATGCTAAAACATCTCATGCCATATAGATCTGTGTTTTCTGTGTTCATCAATTCTCAGTCTGGCTATCCTCTATTGAATGAACAACATTGGTACATTGCTGACAAGGTATTGCAGTTCCTTGAGTTGTTCTATGATTCAACTGTTGTACTTTCTGGTGTTTATTACCCCACTAGTCCTTTGGTACTGCATCACATACTTGAGATTGCATCCCATCTGCATGAATTTGAACATGATAATACTCTTGCTGCTGTAGTTGTGCCAATGAAGAATAAATTTCTTAAGTATTGGAAGAATATACCACTGTTATACTCTTTTGCATTTATTCTGGACCCAAGGGCTAAGTTGAAAGGTCTGGAAAATGTGCTTGACTTGCTTGCTCTAAGTAACAATATGAGTTACATTGATTACTTTGCTGAGGTTAAATCTGAGTTGCATAAACTCTATGACAAGTATGAATCTAAGTTTGGTGCTGCTAGGCCAGCTAGAACCACCCATCCATCTGGACTGACAGGTAAGAGAAAGCAGGCATGGGGCAAAATTTTTGGAGGATCAGTTTCTTCTGGTCCTTCAAGTGCATCTGCAGGATCTATTGTGCCTCCTGGTCTCTCTGAGCTCACTATTTACCTTGACAGTGACAATGTTGTGGCATATGATGATGACTTTGATATCCTCAATTGGTGGCATGAGCATAAACTAACCTATCTAGTTCTCTGTACCTTGGCTAAAGATATTATGACTGTTTCTGTATCAACTACTTCTTCAGAGTCTACCTTTAGTCTTACTGGCAGGATCATTGAGGAGCGGCGACAGCGATTGGGCGCGGATAGCGTGGAGATGCTAATCTGTGTCAAAGACTGGGAGCTAGGTGAATCCGGTGGACAGCACACTGTAGAGGACAAAGAGCTAGAAGAGTACTTCAAAGAGCAGTACCTTGATGATGAAGCTGGTGGATCATCTACTGCTGGTGATGGTTGACTGCTGAGAGTTGAGAGCCTGAGAGGCTGTGAGTGCGACTTTAGTTGTGAGAGTTGAGACATTTGAGCTAGCTGGTTTGTAATAACTTTGAACAATTTGAACATTTTAATTTATTGAGCTGGCCGTACTCTTTTCCTTTCTAGGGTTTTATCTCACGATGTGTGAGTTTTACCTAGAAAGGTTTTTAATGAGGCAACATTGCACAAACAGCTCAAATCTTTTATCATCTGGTGTTTCTGTGATTGTTGAATATGAATATGTGAACCTGTGATTGTTTGAAGTTTGAACCTATGATTGTGCTGTTTGAAATATGGTGTTTACTATGTAACGGGCTATGAGCTGGCCCGATGGACCAGTGGGCCACGGGCTCAACGGGTTGGCATGGCCCGATATTCGGCCCACGGACCGTGCCTGGGCCATCCACCAGGCACGGTGGACTGTTCAGGCATGGCCCGGTGGCCCGGCGGGCCAAAAGGGCCCGAGCCCGATCGGGCCGTGCCTGGCCTGGGCTCGGGCCGTGCTGGCCCGTTGCTCATCTTTAGCCCCAGGTCGAGTCGGCCGCTGCCTCGGAGGGGCCGGCGCCGCTGCAGGACGCATGGGTTGTTGAGTTCTGCCGTCTCCTCCCATGGTGGGAGTCACTGCGCGATTCCTCAAAGGTAGATGCCCCTGTGTTTTCCCCAGTGTTCTTAGGTTCGTTTTATAATTTTATTGTATGGCACTTTGCGATGCTGCATATTGAGATGTGAAGTGGTAGAGACTTGAAACCCCTCACAAGCATATGGAATTTGCCCTTCTCCGAGGGCGAAGTCAACTAATTTCACAACCCTCATGGCTGCTAGTTTTGCTGTTCTAGGTTACAGTTTTGCTTATCAAGTACTACAGATATGAAATTTTGGGATAATATTGACCTCTTGGAATTGGAAGCATATTTAGTTGCCACCATTGATGCAGCTGTTGGTTCGTAATTTTTTCATTTCACTAATATAGTGGTTCTTAAGCAAAGAGTGGTTTTGTGATTTTGACCCATCTGTCAGAACGGGCGTGATACTTGTAGGCACATAGCACAGTTAATGTGGAATTTGATGTCGTTTTCTTATGTAGGTCATTATCCCGATTTCAATATCTAGGGTCAACCAGTTTGATGCTGCAAGGCTAGATGTTGAGATGTCTACCTTGTTGAAAGAGCAGCTACTCAAGGTGTTCTCCTTGGTGAAGGTGCTTTCTTTATTAACTCTGTTGTTTTGCCTGTTGTTTGAGGTTTGCACTGAACTTAAGCGCGCTGCTAGTTATTGCTTTCAGTTTTGATGCTTGTTCTTCATATCAGCCAGGACTCTTGTTCCAATACGAGCCTGAACTTGATGCTTTCCTTGAGTTCCTCATCTGGAGGTTCTCAATTTGTGTTGACAAGCCAACCCCAGGCAATGCATTGATGAACCTAAGGTATAGAGATGAGCGGGCAGCACCCATCACTGGAAAAGAAGGTATTTCTATTAAAGTTTTATGTCAATTGCTGTAATATTTTGTCTGATTTCATATTGGTCATACTGTCTTGCCCTTGTATCTATCATGCTGGTCATACTGTTTTGCTGAACATTTTAGACAAAGCACATCATTTTGTGCATTTCCTTTACATTACAATACCCTTTGCTTACATGCTTTGGTTGAGGCCCCTAGTATGTTATAGTTGGCTGATCCATTCTCTTGTGGGGTCTAACTTTGCGTACAGAGGCTGCATTTACAATTATGCTAATTACCTTCCCTTTTTATTTTTAGTGAATTAAAGATGTAGCAACTTTTTTTTGCAACTTATTCAAGTGAAAATTTCAAATCACCACAGATTCAAAGTTTTGAAGCATGCTCCCAAGAAATCTTAGGCTAAAAAAACTACTATAGTGTACTAAATTTATTTTGTTTGAAAATCCTAAAGTTACTTCCATATTCCTGTTTCAGCTTCAAATATATTTTGATACGGTTGGTATTTTACTTATCTTAAGCTTTTTCATGATATCCTCACCTCATGGTATGTTCATTATGAATTTTGTGCGCTATTGGGTAGAATGGTGTACACATATGGCCCAATCATTGCTTGTAGAAATATCTAATAAGAATGCACAGTAGAGTGAAATGTTGAATTATGGTCATCTTGTTTGGTGGAATCACTTCAGATATTTTGATTATTGTTTATCTGTTTTTCCCTGAACAATATTGCTTAAGGTTATTTTCTTGATTATACGAGGAAAATAGAAAATAATGACTATTGGATGACAAAAATTTGTTAAACCATCCAACATCTTGTAGTCTCTCGTGTGTTTTCCCGTCAGGCCTGGTTTGAGGTTTTCCTGAAACTTGGTCTTCAGTTCAGGGTATTTTTCCTCAGCCAGATACTAGTGGTTTATCTAGTTGGTGGTGTCGCTCTCGGAAGTAGGTCAACAAGCAGGACAGTAAAGGCCTGCTTATAATTATTGTTTCTTGGGAGATTCTTGCTGTGCATCCTTGTAATATCAAATTACAGCTTGGTTGGATCTTGCCTTTTCACATTGCATGCCATAGGCAATCTCTTTTTCTTTGTAAAAACAAAAGTTGAAGTCAACGCAGCAAATGAACTGAACCAAACCAAGGTTATCTTAGCCAAACTATCTCATTTGTAACCTTCCTAGGAGTTTGTTCCATACTGGTTTGTGTTGTTTCCTACTGACATAGATGAGTATTATCTGAGCAACATCTAATGGATTCCATTTGCTTTTCAGTTAGAACAGGTTTGGAAGGACCTGGGCTCTCTGTTTATCAAAATATCTTTTATTGTATTAGCTTTGTTGGTGGCCAATATATATGGTCACGACTACAGTCTTTTTCTGCTTTCCGTCAATGGGGCGATTCTGAACAGGTGACGCTGACATCTTCCTGAAAACTTACAATTCCTCTTCACTTGTAGTAGTATAACTCAATTTCTATTTCATGGTGTAGAGACCACTAGCACGTCGTGCTTGGGGCTTAGTGCAGAATGCTGAAGTATTGTATAGGGCTGCTTCATTCTTTAACCTATTATTGTTTCTTCATGGTGGGAGGTATCTTCCTATGCCTGTTTAATTATGGCCTTTCTTCTTGTATCGTGAGGATGGTAGAAATTATTCATGATTATCATGGCCATAGCAGGTGGCCCCTAGTTTGGCTAATTTAATTTTCTATCCAGAGATTGAACACTGCCAACATGTACAACATGTACTATCCACTGATAGGAAATTGATCAATGAGTATATTTGAATGAGCTAGATCAGCATAATCTCTGGGAAATTGAAAGCCACTCTTTTTTTAATAGATTATCACCCTCTTCGTTTTTAATTATGATTAAGTTTGTATGACACACACATACTTTTAACCCTTGCTTATGTGTTTATAAAGGTACAAAACTATTGTAGAAAGGATTCTGAAAGCAAGATTTGTTTATGGGAGCCCCAACATGAACAGAGCTGTTAGCTTTGAGTACATGAATCGGCAGCTGGTCTGGAATGAGTTTTCGGTAAATCTCTTTCTTACAGTCCTGTTGTTGCTCTCACAAACAGTTGGTAATCTAAAAAACTTCTATCTTGTTTATCGGACGATGTCACATTGCATATAAAGACTTAGTTTTTCCAGCTATTTATTGTTTACAAAAGTAAAGTACCACTTGTTACATTGACAGGTGTTCTTTAGATTCACCTTATTGCAATATGGCTAGTAAAGATAAAAAATCAATGGATTTATCTCTATTATTTAAGCTAAAGTGTTATTCGGTCTAAAATTTGAACATGTTCTTGAAAAACTAGATGAGTACAGTACTGTGAAGCTATCCCGAGCATTATTCTTATGGCCATTGCTGATATTGTACTCTGGAGAACTTTATTGTCATTTAGATGTATTTTACCTGTGTTTAAATTGCCTTCTTTTTGCTAGTGTCTTGTTATTCAACAGAACTTTATTTTGATGTACTGCCAGTAGATATTAGTTGAACTTGAAGTGATGCCTGACCCTGCTTAATTGTTCAGGAAATGTTGCTTTTGCTTCTTCCTCTCCTAAACTCGTCATCAGTAAAGAAGTTCCTTCTCCCCTTCTCCAAAGATAAGTCAGCAGGTTCTTCTGGCAACGAAGCAGATTGTCCTATATGTCGGTCCAGCCCTAGCATTCCTTTTATTGCTCTTCCATGTCAACACAGGTACGCCAGTTCTTATTGTGCCCTGTTGGTCATATATATCTCCCTTTGTGGTATACTCCCTTCAGTAGATTCCATCCTAACATTTTGCACAACAAAGAAGCACATTAGAAAAACAATGTTCTGATAGCTATTATTATATTAATTAGGATTGCTAGGGTTGGTGTTTGTTACACTAGCTTTGGAAACGACTATTTGATCATTCAAAGAGTAAGACATATTTAAGGAAAAACAATCTCCAAATGGTTGGAATCGTAGGATCCTTCTCAGGATTTCTAGACAACTTCTATAATCATATTGCCGTCGAATATCTACTTTTGCAGAATTGTCAAAGCGTGAAAAAGAATGCTGTTTATAGTATCTAAGCTTTGCTGTGTTGAAATTTGCGTAAGACAGATTCTTTGCTGTTTTCAGGTATTGCTATTACTGCCTGCGCACACGTTCTGCTACAAGCTCCTATAGATGCCCACGCTGTAACGAGGTGGTAGTTGCAATTCAAAAACAAGGGCCAGGTTAGTTTACTAGTTGGGTTATTAGAAAAAAATATTCTTGCCCATTTACAGAGTCACAGACAAGCAGCACTTTGGTCTTTCTTTCACAGTTTAGCTGTTTCGATGCTCCATTAAGGATTTGCATCATGACATGTACATGTAGAAGCACTTAGGCCCCGTTCAGCTTACCCCGTATTCGGCTTGTTCGGCTTGTTTTTTCACTCAGAACCGTGTTTTTCTCTTACAACAATTCAGCCAAAAGAATGTTTTTTCAGCCAGTTTTAGTCAAGTTTCAGCAAGCCGAACATGGCCTACCATGGATTCACTAGGATTTCTCTACTACTGACGATATTTGTTTTGTTTAACTCCGGTGACAAGGTAGGGAAACGGTTGGCAATGATATTTTCTATACGGAACCATTCCTGGTTGGTCGGAAACTCACCGTATTTTCAATTTAATTGTCTATTGACGACTACAATGTGACGTTTAATAAAGAAATTAGAAAATCAAAGTTTTAAATATAGCAATGATCGAAAATAGTCATAGAAGATACTCCTTCCGATTCAAATTATAAGTCGCTTTGACTTTTTTGATACATCTATTTTGCTATGCATCTAGATCTAATAACATGTCTAGATACATAGTAAAATGGATGAACCAAAAAAGTCAAAGCGACTTATAATTTAGAACGGATGGAGTACTATTTACGAAAGATCGCTTGCTGTCTTGTAAAATTTAATTTCATTTTTTCTTAATGAAATATGTGCTTAAGCACGGTCGCTAAAAAAACAAGAAAGAAAGGTCGCTTCGTGGTAGCCACTGTTTGACAACTATTTTTATTTGTTAGAGGTAGTTTTGTGTTTAACTAGTTTTTGTTTTTCTTCAACTGTATCAGATGTGAGGTACTCTTTTGAGTGTCTGTATTAAAAGAAAAAAGATAAGCCTGTTGCCACAGTGCGTGCTCGTGAGACGGGCCGAGATTACTTTGCCATGTAGTCGGGCCCTTGACTTCGACTTAGGCTTCCTGGAGTGTTTTGGAGCACACCTCATCAAGTGATGCTCGATTAAGGATTTGCATCATGACATGTACATGTAGTTGCTGTGAGTATGAACAGTTTTGAACCTTTGATGCCGTTAATCACTTGTGTATTGAATCTCTGTCACGAAACTAACACGGATTCACTAGGATTTCTCTACTACTGACGATATTTGTTTTGTTTAACTCCGGTGACAAGGTAGGGAAACGGTTGGCAATGATATTTTCTATACACGGAACCATTCCTGGTTGGTCGGAAACTCACTGTATTTTCAATTTAATTATCTATTGACGACTACAATGTGACGTTTAATAAAGAAATTAGAAAATCAAAGTTTTAAATATAGCAATGATCGAAAATAGTCATAGAAGATACTACTTTTTACGAAAGATCGCTTGCCGTCTTGTAAAATTTAATTTCATTTTTTTCTTAATGAAATATGTGCTTAAGCACGGTCGCTAAAAAAACAAGAAAGAAAGGTCGCTTCGTGGTAGCCACTGTTTGACAACTATTTTTATTTGTTAGAGGTAGTTTTGTGTTTAACTAGTTTTTGTTTTTCTTCAACTGTATCAGATGTGAGGTACTCTTTTGAGTGTCTGTATTAAAAGAAAAAAGATAAGCCTGTTGCCACCGTACGTGCACGTGAGACGGGCCGAGATTACTTTGCCATCTAGTCGGGCCCTTACTTCAACTTAGTCCTGTTTAGTTTCCAAAAAAATTTTATTCCAAAGTGTCACATCGAATCTTGTGGCACATGCATGGAGTATTAAATGTAGACAAAAAAAAACTAATTGCATAGTTCTCGGCAAAATCGCGAGACGAATCTTTTAAGCCTAATTAGTCCATGAAAAGCCTTAAGTGCTACAGTAACCCCACATGTGCTAATGACTGATTAATTAGTATCATTAGATTCGTCTCGCAGTTTTCTGATGGGTTCTGTAATTTGTTTTTTTATTAGTATCTAAAAACTCCTCCCGACATCCTTCCGACATATCGATGTGACACTCAAAAATTTTCATTTCGCGAACTAAACACACCCTTAGACTTCCTGGAGTGTTCTGTAGCACACCTCATCAGTGAAAGCTGGCCGAACTTCTTAATCCCATGAAGATGAACCACAGTCTTGCTTGTTTGGAGCAATCGAAGCACCGGTTTCTAAAAAAAAAGTCGAAGCACCAGCAACTTGACTTTTATTTTTGAAATAATATTTTTTAATAATCAATTGCAGTTATAGATGCTGTTTAAAATAATAAATTGCAAAGATAGAGATCGATATTGACCTATCGGGGATAGCCGATAGCACCTGCCCCAAGCCATGACGGTGAGTCGATGTTGCCGGAGACGACCGGTTTTATTGGATCGGTCGTATCGTCCGTCTTCTTGGCGTTCTTGTTCGACATGTCGCTTCTTCCCTAGTCGCTGAAAAAAAGTGTTGATGCTAAATCAAGTCACACATCAGCAAGAGTTAGCACGTCCGATGCCACATACGACCTCGAACTTAGCGAGACTTCCCTAGATCAGTGAGATTGACCGGCAAGTTGGTCGCGCCGTTCTTCGCCCATTAGACTCCTGAACACCTCTCGGGAAGACTCGTCAGGGAGGGCACAACAAGATTGCTCTAAGATCGGTAAGGCCACCTAGAATGCCGCCAAATTTCATTGAGATGCATGACAAACAATAGGAGTTGGGAGAGTTAGGGTAAAATGAGTAGTAGATGTGTTTTTTTTAATTGGAAGTTGAATTCCTCAATCGGCCGTAATTCTCCCGTTTATATAGAGCGGGTGGTCTTAAACATCTCTAAGATGCAATCTCTAAGTTTCCCACGACACAAAATAGGTCTAGACCAAGTTGGACTCAACCTGATCTCGGGACAGGAAAACTGGCCTGGCCGGTTTTCGGGCAGCCGTGCCGGGCGATGTACAATAAAATCGGCCGTCCTGGTTTGGGAGCCTAACTAGGCCGATTTTGGCAGATCAGGTCCAAAACCATCCTTTTCGTTATTTAACAGATTTGCTTATCCGTTGCCCGGTTGTTTTTGGCTCCAAACAACTGGTTTTGTGGCGTTCTAATTGGTCGGGAATGTGGGCCCGTCCCTAGAGCACCGCGCGTGCCCAGCAACCAGCATGTCCCGCGACGCGTAGCCTGCCACGCGACAGTCTGTGCAAGCCCTCCCTCCCAGGATCCTCTACGGCAGGCACAGCTACGAGTGGGTGTGCGGGCGGCACAGAAGATTCGGGGAGCGAGACACGAGGACAGATAGGGGCTAATAGGGGTTGTATCTAATGTTTGACATTTATGAACAGTTTGACATATATTTCTCTGATATATGTAATTTATAGAAATAATTTATATTTATTTTGAAAAATTTGTCATATATTTGTGTTATTCTCAAATTACATCACTTTGTCTAATAAATTATAGTGAATAGATCATTGTAAATATAGTAATATGACAATGTAAATATAGCTATATGACAGTGTAAGTGCATAGAAAAAATCTAGTTGTTGAAAGGATTAAAAATAACTGATTGTCACCTAGACGTTTTCTTATTTAAACTCCAATTTTGTTGTTCTAAGTATTTTTTTTTCATCGTCTTGACGTCAGGAACTTGATAATGGAGTCTATTACTTCCGTTGGCACATTTTTGCTGTCAACACTATGCAATTTCCCTGTGCAACGATGACATTAGGTTGAAATAAAATTATAGTAAGTCCATTATCCAGGCGACTACATTGGCTGAGCCTTTTCTCGAAAGGAAAAGATAGGCAGCTAATCTACTACCTTGCACTTATTTGTCACTGATGACATGTCACAAATTAAAGATATATTCTGGCATGCGTTACCTATTTGTGGTTTTTGACGTATTGTCAATTGACCGGTGACAGTAAACAAACATGGGGCCGGCAGCGTAGCTGTCTTCAGTGACGAGTGATGTCGATAGAGATCCAATTGGTGCTCTGTAGGGTGTTTGGTCGAAATTTCCGGTTAGGCGAGAGGGAGGGTAGTTAGTCTCTTCACTCCGTTTAATAATTTAACTAAAACCTATGTTGATATTTTGTAAATCAGTTAATTGAACAACGACCGATTCTATATAGACAATTAACCTACTGCCAGCAGAGAGAGGATTGGTGAGCCTTCTGCGTCCACAATTCTTCTTCCTTCTCGGTGATGTGGATAGCTAGCATCCCGGTAAGAAATTCTGAACGAAGCAAAGCCGCATGCAGGCTAATCATCAGCTATAAATAAAGAGGAAGCCTGCCTGTTGAGTGTTGAGCAGGCCAGCTAGCTGGCCACAAATAAAAAGCTCTTATAAACGAAGAAAGCATTCTCGGGCAGCACAAGGAAAGGAATTGATGAACTACTGGGCCATGTCGTCCCTCCAGGTTCACAAGCTTCCATTACCCGGTGTGCTCCTCGTATATATAATATGCTTGCTTCTCTCTTGCCACTACGTAAAAAACGATTTTTAGCAACGGTTTAAATTTTTTGTAGGGGCGGCTGATGATGGAGCCGCCCCTACAGTGACGTACTCGAGTGTCCAGACACTAGCCGTCCCTACAAATGGAACAACAGGGGCGGCTGGTGATATGAGCCGCCCCTACAAATAGGGTCTGATATGTAGGGCCGGCTCAATCATCAGCCGTCTCCGGCGTTGCTATTTGTAGGGGCAGCTGGTGATTGAGCCGCCCCTACAAATGCCCCCGTATAAATAGCTCCAATTTGTAGGAACGGCTCAATCACCAGCCGTCCATACAAATGACCCACATATAAAAAAACTGCAGCACCTTTTTCCTCCTCGGGTCACTCACTCTAACCCGTGAAAGAAAGGTGGGGAGGCTTTGGGCACCTCCCAAAAATTATTCTACTAAGGGGAGAAGGTTTTGGTCTCAAATCCTTTGGTGGAAAGGTTGTAGAAGGTAAGAAAATGTTATTCCACATATTTTTTTGAAGTTTTAATGGTTGGTTAATGAGTAATTAGAGTTTTGTTTTTCTCTCTCTTCTATGGTGCTTGAGCTACTTATGAAGCAAATTAGACCTAAGTTTTAAATGTACTAGGGTAAATTAGGGAGGAGAATAAGATCATGCCCTTATTTGGTCCATGTTTCTTGATTTTAGTGAACAATTAGTTAGTTTTATGGATGTTTCATGTGCATGTGGATCAAGATCTAGGGTTTGGTTTTTTTATTAATTTCGTTTTTGTAAATTTATGTTTGATGAAATTGGACTAGGGTTTGTATGAAAGATATTGGGTAAAGTATAATTGTTGCTAATTGTTGTCTTTAAAATTGTTTATTGTAATCCATAAATATTTATTTTAATTATTTATGGATAAATGGGCCATTAATTAATTTTTCTCTACCATGATGTGTTTGTATGCTTCATGTAATTATATTATATTTATATTCATATATATCTGAAGTATATACAATTATTCTCAAGTAATTATTAATTTGATTTATTTTTATATATATCTAAATAAGTAGTCCTTTAATGTTTGTTGTTGTTGTTGTTGTTGTAAAAGATGGAGTACATGAACTCTTGGATGTATGGTTCATTAAGGTTTAAGGTAGGTTTCCGTGAAGAGGTGGATAAATTTATTGAAGCCGCAAAGAAGCATACAACGACATTGAAAGAGAATAAGGATACAATTATTTGCCCCTGTAAAGATTGCAAGAACCGTATGACATGGACAAATGTGACTATCATCAGATCATATCTGATTATGCGAGGATTTATTGAGGACTACACAGTGTGGATTCATCATGGTGAAACGGTTATTGTTAACGACAAGGATGAGGAGGAATACGACGACGAAACCATAGAATCCCTGTCTCAATATTCAGTAGAGCTTGATGCACGAATGGATTTCGAGTTTGGCAATGAACAAGGTGGTGATGCTGGTGGTTGGGATGGTAACGACGAAGGTGGTGCTAATAATAATGATAGAGCATGTGTCGGGTATGAAGACGATTTGGAGGACCTGATTCGAGCCCTTGGACCAGAGATTTTACTAAATAGCTCGAAAGGTCTATAAAATTTGGAAAGGGTGACAAAAGCATATAAGGAGACTGTGTATGGTGTTGAAAAGGGCTGCCCGACACATTGGACATTGCTATATTTTGTGCTTGAGCTGCTCATCCTGAAGGCTAAGTACGGCTGGTCAGACTGTAGTTTCAATGATCTATTGCATCTCCTGTCATGGGTGCTGCCACAACCAAACTCAGTTTCTGCCAACACATACCAAGCGAAGAAGGTCATAAGTCCATTGACAATGGGAGTTGAAAAAATCCATGCATGCCCCAACCACTGTATATTTTTTTGTGGTGAAACATTCAAGTCACTGGATAAATATCCCCGGTGTGGGGTCAGCCGGTACAAGAACAATGACCTTTACGGTGGGGACGAACCCTCCACCGGGAAAAAGAGGAATAAGAAGGGTACAAAAAAGGTGGTATAAGAATCTCAGCCCCTAGAGGACACTCCATTAGGCAATGATGCAAAGTAGAGAAGAATTACTACCTTGGTAATGTGGTACCTGCCAGTGATCGATCGCTTGAGACGTATCTTCCTAAACCCTAAAGAAGCCATACTCATGACATAGTGGGATGATGAGTGCAAGGTGGATGATGATAAGATTGCACACCTAGCTGATTATAGTCAGTGGCAAAGGTTTGATGAGAAGCACAAATAATTCAGCGATGACCCAAGGAATGTACGATTTGGCTTGAGCACCGATAGAATAAATCCTTTCAATGAGAGGATGAGTGACCACAGCACATGGCCAGTGATCTTGACTATGTACAACATCCCAACATGGTTGTGTTAGAAGAGAAAGTACCTTCTTCTCACTATTCTTATTTCTGGCCCTAAACAACCAGGCATTGATATAGACGTGTTCCTCGAGCCTTTGATGCAAGAAATGGAGAGGCTATGGAGGCATGGGGAGTAGATGTACGATGCGTTCCGAAAGAAGGACTTCATATGTAGAGCAATAATATTTATTACTACCAATAATTACCCTGCGCTGTTTGCTTTGTCTGGACAGATCAAAGGAAAGATGGGATGCTTGGTTTGCTTGGATGGTACTATATGGGTGTACCTGGATGCATCCAAGAAGATAGTTTACCTAAGGAACCAACGCTTCTTAAAGATAAGTCACAAGTACCGCAGCAAATTGTTCTTTAGATTTTATGACAACGCCCCAGAGATTGAACCCCCTTCGGAGAGACGTCATAACAGAGAACACGTGTACAGAATGGTGAAAAACATACGCATCGTCTATGGAAAGAAGAATCCGGATAGGACGAACAGAGATGTTGAAGCTTACAATAACTACGATGAGATGTCGCTATTCACAGACTTTCCTAAGAAGATCAGTGTTGTGGAAAAGAACCTCCTCAAAGACATAATGCCATGGGAACGAAAAGGTGTCAAAGGGAAAGTCGTTACAGCGGGCTAGCTAGTTGTTGAACATGGAGTATTTGTGTAAGTGTGTGTTTGTAAGACTTCATTTATACATGCATGTGAGACTATATATTTATGTACGTGTGTAAAACTACATATTTTTGTATGTGTGTGAGACTTCATTTATGCATGACTCTATTTAAACATCCACTCTATTACTACTAAAACTTTATGAAATCACTTAACACTTTATGAAATGAAGAAATGACCAAAATAAAAGTAGAAGATCTTGACGAGTTATACAACTTTTATATTCATCACCTTTACAGCTAAAATCATTTAGTGTTTAAAAATCAGGTTTGAAGCTGTCATTTTCTGAAATTTAAAATTTGAATTGTTCAAAATTAGTGACAAAGATAGATGACTAGACTAAAATGATAGAGCATGATTTTAGAAAATTTTAGGAAAAAACCATCACATTTGGAGTTAGTACGAGAGAGAAAAACTAGTTACAAGTTTCAGCCACAGATTAAAAAGAGAAATCACACTTGTTCATCATTGATCATCATGAATAGTTGTGATTTTTCTTTTTAATCTCTAGGTAAAATTTATAACTAGTCTTTCTTCCTCATACTAACTCTAAATGTGATGTTTTTTTTTCTAAAATTTTCTAAAATCTTGCCCTATCAAGTTAGTGTGTTGATTTGGGCATTCTTTTCATTTGACAAAGTTTAAGCACTTTAAATTTTCAAATTTAAAAAAATAACAAGTTCGAGCGCGATTTTCAACCATTAAATGATTTCAGCTGAAAAAGTGATGAATACCAAAGTTGTATAACTCATCAAGATCTACAACTTTTATTTTAACCATTTCTTTATCTGATAAAGTGATAGTAAATATTGTTCACAAATCAACATGTTTCTCGTATAGTTCATGAAACTATGAGTCATACGTGAATTTATGAACAATGTTTACTAATACTTTGTCACATGAAGAAGTAACCAAAATTAAAGTTGTAGGTAGTGATGAGTTCAACAACTTTTATGTTCACAACTTTTATTGTTGAAGTCATTTAAGGTTTCAAAATTTTGTTTGAAGTTGCCATTTACTGAAATTCAAAATTGCAACTGTTCAAATTTGGTCAAATAAAAATATGATCAAAATAAAAGTTGTACATATTGATGAGTTATACATCTTTGGTATTCATGAGTTTTTCATCTAAAATCATTTACTCTTTCAAAATATTATTTAAAGTTTAAATTATTTGAATTTCAAAATTTGAATCGTTCAAACAAAGTCACATGACAAGATGACAAAAATAAAAGTTGTACTTGTTGATGAGTTATACAACTTTTATGTTTACAATATTTTCATTTTATTTCATTTAATGTCATAAAATTATAGTCGAAGTTTTAAAATTCATTTTTTTAATTTTTATCTTTTTGTTTTCTATATTGTTTTGACTACAATTGTTTATATATATATATATATATATATATATATATATATATATATATATATATATATATATATTTCTTCATATATAGAATAATACAAAATATTATATTTGTGCATATACATAATTTTTTATATTATTTTGTGTTTTATGATATAAAAAATATAGAATTTATAATTTAAAAAAATAGAAAATATTTGTAGGGGTGGTTGGATCAGGAACTGTCCCTACAAATGCATTTGTAGGGGCGGCTGGATCAGGAACCACCCCTAGAAATAGTCCCGAGTATAAATACTAGGGCGCTCGGGAGCCAACCTGTTGGGCGCTGTCTTCTTCCTCTAACGCCGTCAGGCTGCCCCGCTGATGCCGCCTCTTGGCCGGACCTGTCCCGACGCCGGCCCGCACCCCCTCCCCGCACCCGCGCGCCTGCTCCCCGCCCTAGGGTTTCCAATGGCGGGCGGCCTCTGCACACCTCCTTCGGCGGGCGGCCTCTGAGCTTGAGGTGTCGCGGAGCACTCGGCCGACGGCGCACCCGCGCGCCACCTCCAACAGTTGGGCGAACCCTGCCCCACTTCACCACCTCTTCACCGGCGACGATCACCCACTAGGTATGCCTGCTCCCTTCTCTCCCCTTCCTTCCTTTGCGGAGCCGAGCACCTCAAAATGGTACACTGTGTCCAGAAATTAACAGCACTTACATAGCCCTAGGGTTGACAGAATAGAATGGAATTTCATTACTGAGGCTCTTAGAAGGTAGGGGTTTACAAACCAATTCATCTCCTTGATCTATGCATGCATTTCCACAACCACTATTTTTGTTCTTGTTAATGGTGAACCTACTGATGCCTTTCATCCTCAGAGAGGAATTCAGCAAGGCTGCCCTCTATCTCCCTACGTGTTTGTTCTTACTGTTAATGAACTCTCCATCAGACTCCAAAATAACATAGATTGCAATAATATTCAAGGAATCACTCTAGGACCCAACAACCCCCACATCCATTCTCTGCTTTTTGCTGATGATTTAATTATTTGTGGTCAAGCCACCCTTGATGAAGCCTCCAAAATTAACTCTATTCTTCAAAATTTTTGCACTCTTTTCTGGACAAATGCCAAACTTATCTATGTCTTCTATCTTGTTCAGCAAGTGCGTTGACAAAAATAACAGGCAAGTTGTTCGGAGTGTCTTCCCAGTTTCTACCATTCATCTAGGCCACCCACTCATTTTCAATCATAGTGATAGATCTAAGGCATATGAATTCATCTTAACCAAATTCCGGGCTAAACTTACTACCATCAAAGCAAACAAGCTAAATCATGCTAGTCGTTTAACATACATTAACTCTGTTATGGCATCTATACCTATATACTACATGTCAACGGTGTTGTTTTCAAAGAATTTTAATTTACTATCCCAAAAGGCTATCTCCACTCTTTTTCATGGTTCATCTATGCCTCATGTCTGACTACACACATTGATGTCAATGCCCATTTCTGCATGTTGCTGGCAGTACCACTTAATTCCACTACATGTTCACCATTCACCATGCTAGATGCACGTTGTGTGCCACCTGTGACTTTGTGAGCTTCTTTTTCTGTTGTCTGCCAGTAATTTTCCTAACAAAAGTTCTAATATATGCACATGGCTCTACAGTGATATATATTCTTCTTACATTGTCTCTCTTTGTCCATGCACTGTTGGTCTGTCTATCCTAAAACTGAATTATGCTTGAAGCTATGGGATGTTTAGTTTTGTTGCTGGCTGCTGGTTGGCTACTTGTCTCTCTTTGGCTGCTGGCTGCTGGCGCTGGCCAGCTGCTCCTACTACTACTTGCTACTCCTACTACTACTCTCTCTACTTACTACTATTGCTACTTATTATCTTCTGTCTTCTATCAACTCTTACTACTAGTGGCTGCTGGTTGGTCTCCTACAACTCCTATTACTACTATTTGCTACTCCTGTGACTTTGTGAGCTTCTTTTTCTGTTGTCTATCAGTAATTTGCCTAACAAAAGTTTTAATATATGCACATGGCTCTGCAGTGATATATATTCTTCTTACATTGTCTCTCTTTGTCCATGCACTATTGGTCTGTCTATCCTAAAACTGGATTATGCTTGAAGCTATGGGATGTTTAGTTTTGTTGCTGGCTGCTGGCTGCTAGCTGCTGGTTGACTGCTTGTCTCTCTTTGGCTGCTGGCTGCTGGCTGCTGGTCAATTGCTCCTACTACTACTTGCTACTCCTACTACTACTCTCTCTACTTACTACTATTGCTACTTATTATCTTCTGTCTTCTATCAACTCTTACTACTAGTGGCTACTGGTTGGTCTCCTACAACTCCTATTACTACTACTTGCTACTCCTACTACTACTCTACTACTATAATGTCCTCATGCTCTTCTCCTACTACTCTACCACTCCTCTTCTACTACTACTCTCCTCTACTCCACTCTACTCCTCTCCTCTCCTAAGCAGCTGTTGCTTTTTTTGCTACTTCTACTACTACTCTCCTCTACTCCACTCTACTCCTCCCCTCTCCTTTATTTTTGCCACCTTTCCTATCTTCTATGTTTGGGAAGCAGCTGCTGCTTTTTTACACCTTTTCCTCTCTATGTTTGTTAAGCAGCTGTTGCTTTTTTTTGCCAAATCTCCCCTCTCCTCTCCTCTCCTTTGTTTTGTCGATGATGAAATTGTCCAAGTCCATACATTATATGGAATATGAGCTGATGATGAAGAACTTGTGAGGAACTTGACATCATTAGCAGCCGCCCCTATATTACCTTCTCCTCTCTTCTATGTTATGATGCTTTGATGCTCCAAGTTCATGATCAAATGATGATTGACATGTTTCTGAGGCCTCTACTACTACTACTACTCATTTTTTTAATATATTGTTGTTTTATAGGACTACTTTGGTTTATAGACCTTTTTTATTTCTTATACCTTCTCGTGTACCTAAAGCACACTTTCTTACATCTATTAGAACAAAGCGTGAAATAATGTCGCGGACACCAGACAGTGTAGCTCGATGCCCCGAGCATGATGAGCAGCCAACCTATGAGGAGCAAGCACTAGAGGACCAGCTAACTTAGGAGCATTTCGATAACGAGTTAGAAAAGGATCTAGAAGTGATGCTTACTTAGGAGCAGTGTGATGAGGAGGAAGGGGGAGCAAAAGGAAGAGCAGGAGAGGCTGCTGAAGGCGAAGAAGAAGAGGATAATGATGATGATGACTCAGAAGAGGGATATGAAAGTCATAAGGATCCTTTCCCATGTGAAGCCAGAAGGAGGCCAACGGAGGAAGATTTGGACAAGAATTTTGACCTGAACGAGGAGGTAGGGAAAAAGCCTTAGCTTGTAAATTTTGCTAAAGCTTTGGCTGTGTTACCTCTACTAACACTTTGACCTATCGTATATACAGGTCCCTCCTAAAACTTGGAAAAGACGATGTCGATGTCCGTGACATCTCACTGGACAAGATGGAGTAGAGGAAAGGAGAGCAGAGGCAACAGCCACAGAGACAGATCACGATGCCTCTGCTCCACAACCTTAAGACACAACCACGACTACCAAGCCTAAGAGGAAACAAGGGGATAGAAAAGGAAATATATATCTAGATAAGGCATGCTATGTGATAACAGAGGTCGGGCTAGCAGGGGAGATCCTTGAGCCAAAGGAATTAAGAGGATGATTCCGTAATGCGATTGGGGCCCTAGTAAGAGATAAATTGAACCCAACAATCCCTAACTAGAAAGAGGAACCAGAGAACACAAAGAATGTACTATGGGATAGGTAGCTGAAGCTCAATTTTAGATTTCTGGAGGGTAAGCATGAACTGGTAAAAAATGCTTTCAGGATGATGGGAGAGTCATTCCAATGTTAGAGGTCGGAGCTCAACACGAAGTATATCCAAAAGGGGTTAACTCTCTTCAACGAGTTCGGTAAAATAACTCCTAGTCAATGGGAGGAGCTCATGGCTCAAAAGACTTTACCGGAGGCATTAGAGCTCAGTGCCCGTAACACCGAGGTAGCGAAGAGGAACAAACACCACCATCATCTAGGCCCTGGTGGCTACTAGCCAAGGAAGAGCAGTTTAGAAAGATGGACGAAGAGGCCGTAGCTGCTGGGAATATCAATATGATGAATTTGAAGGTATGCTCAAGGAATTGGATATATGCGAGGAGTACATAATCATCCAGCGATAATCTTAAGTTTGATAAGCCGAAGACCCAAGAGGCAGTATCAAGGATACTGAAATATGCTGAAGGCAAGGAGAAGGGCTCATTCAATCTTTTCAGAGAAAGGGACGAGCTTAGCCTTGGCTTGGGAAACAAGGAGCACACAGGCCGCACCAGGGGGCTAGGGAAAAGGATGACATGGAAGCAAGGATTCAAAGAGGACAGGCACATGTACAAGAAACATGGCAGAGACTAGGAGACTAGTCTTGAGCTCCAAGTGAAGGCTCTAGTTGCGAAGGCGCTAGAGGGGCAAGGACTGTCTATGGAGCCATGAATATTAGTGACGTCGCCGGGAGAACTGGTATTTGTTGACAGCCCTCCAAAAGTTCCTAGCAGCCAAGGTTTCACTGCATCCACAACCCCCATCGATCGTATACGGGAACCAACTAGTTGCACCTTGGTGTTTCTCAGTGGCCGACAGGACACTGTGATGGAGGTGGCAACGGGTGTGGCACATCCTCCCGGTGGCTTACACCACAATAATAAGATACCGCCGGACTATACTAGGGTCGAGGTGCATACAGTGAATCCGAGTTCATACAGTGGAGGATAGACTACGCAACTCTCGAGGGGCTGGTGTTACTCGGAGATATTATGGGGCAGTTCATCCTCTGGCACAAACAATACATTATATTGACTGCTTCTTCGCCGCCTCCCCCTCTCCCAAATTTGGAGCAAGTTGTTGAGGTTGGGGAGATATTTTCACCGTCTCGTGACCACCAAATTCCTAAGATGCCACATTCTTCCCCGCCTCCTAGCGAGCATGTGCCTGATGAGATGCCACACCCTTCTCCAGCTCGTACCGAGCAAGTGCATCATGAGATACCACAGTCTTCTCAACAAGCACAGCCAATACATAAACAACGAGTGCCTCCTGAAGAAGGTGATGCACAAGAAGATGAGGACATGCTTGAATGGGAACTTCGAAAGAAGCATCCAATCACCATAAGGCCAGTTTATGTTCTGATCAAAGATGTCTCATCGGTATCCAAGTGGTTTTCCCATGACCAGTTCAAGCCTGAGAACCAAGTTTAAAAAGTCCCTTCACGGGGTTCTGAGGAGGCCGTCACTAGCAAACTCCACCAAATTGCAAAGCAGTATCCAAATGTTGATGCCATCAAATGGTCAAAGGATTGCCCGAAAACATATGAAAGAGGCAAGCCCTTCCTACCAAACTGGGACATCCAGCGCCTACCACTTGGAATGAGAAGGTTCCATGATTGGTACTTGTGTGTTCTCCCAACGAGCATAGATCTCATACAGGCATGCTTCCCCACCGGCACATTTGGAAGCCCAGCCGGGAAAATTGTCTTTGACTTCAATGACATGCACACATGCTTTCACCTGGGAGAAATGGAGATGAATCTAATTCGCACGTGGTGCCTATAAGTCCTTGTCCTCCCGATATGATATGAATGTAATCTTTGAATTTTGTTGTAACTAACCCACGTCGTGATTTGTAGAATGCAAGTGCACATTGTCAAACAAATGCCAAGTGTGAAAGCCGGGTATCTAGACCCTCAAGCTATAGCCCAAACAAATTTTAATTACCCTAAATGGTGGACATTGGATGTCAAAGAACTAGCTGCTGCAAAGAGTCTTCGGGAGAAAGAGCGCATCCATACGGCGAAACTAAGGGAAGAGTCCCTTAAGGTTGCGGCATACATTGCCCTGGCTTTCAAAAATCTCCAACAACACTCTACTATATGGCTACCATATAACTTCGAGTAAGTTCAACTCTATACTTAAAGCTTTATTCGATATATTTTATTCGATGTAAAAGTGCTTATATATTTCTATGATTAAATCCATGCAGCAACCACTGGATTTGTATAGCCGTTGATGTCGGGAGGAGCATGGCATGGGTCTTTGATTTATTAGATAGGGACACGGTGACATATAAAGACTTCATATCGATTCTCAAGACGTATACATATCGACAATCCTCATTAGCTTATATATTTGTATACATACTTGTAACATTCACTTTTGGATACTAACAAGTTATATTTGTTAAAATAATTCGAACAGGGCATTTAGGTTCTATGTCACTAATCATCATGGAAGGCATGATCCAGCAAGGAAGGAAAAGCTGGCTATAAAAACACTATATGCGGTAAGTGTAACTTACTTCTTCAGTACTCCATTACATGGCTGTCAAAAGCTTTACTTAATATTTTCATATGCAAAACACACAGTGCCCCAAGCAGAAGCCTGGGAGTGTACATTGTGGATACTATATATGTTGTATGATGAGTAACACCAGTGCCTACAGGAGACACCCCTTAAGGGTAAGTTTGAACCTCTTCACCCATAGTATAAAAACTTCGTACATGGTATGAAATACTAAACCGAAACTTATTCTCTTGTAGTGGAGAGAAGAGAAAGGAATGTAAAGAGACCCATACAAGGATGATCAACTCTTAGAGCTCGTCGACGACCTTTGCAACTTCATATTGGACCAGATTGTACACGTCAGAGGCGCCTACCATGACCGAGAGTCTAAGTTAGGTACAAATTCTCAGTACCAACACCTTCATGTGACAGAAAGGCTAGCTCTAGGATGTTGATAACAATATGTATGGAATTTGTATATTTAATGATGGATTGTATATATTCTTGTAAATTGGACTTGTAATTGTAGTTTATATAATACTCTTATGCTTGTAGTCGAGGTCACGGGGCGTTCGGCAACGCGAATGCGGTTTGGGTTTGGAATATTGGTTGCGGGGCGTTCGGCAACGCGAACGCGGTTCGGAACGTTGGTCGCGGGGCGTTCGGCAACGTGATTTTGAATTGTAAATTTGATTTTTTTGCGGGAAAACGTACTGTAGGGACGGTTCTAGATTGAACCGCCCCTACAAACAGGTATTTATAGGGGCGGCTGGTACTACAGCCGCCCCTACAAATTGATTTATAGGGGCAGCCTGAGAACCGCCCCTACAAATGCATGATTTGTAGAGACGGTTCGGTAGGGGCGGCTGGCTAAACCGTCCCTACAAAGGGTTACGAGCCGTCCCTAAAAATTGATTCTATTGTAGTGTGCCCCTCCCACCTGAAAGCATGCAGGTGCTCTAGCTTGGGTCAGGATCAGTTTGGAAACTACCACCTGAGCTCTACCTTGGACCAGCTGCCCGGCTACATGCACTTGAACCGCCAGAACCCTAATTCCTACGGCGGATCGGACAAGGTGTGGGGTGGCCTTTGCTCCCAATGCATGTCAGCTCTGACGACCCTGGCTTTTTCTTAACCCATTATTCGATGCCAGTCAATGGGGGTGGGGGATCATCATCCTTCAGTGTCCTCGTAACTATGAGTATCTACCAGTGTCATACAACCAGAACCAGTCAAAGCCATACAGTAGCATGTTCTTCTCCATCCAGCGTGCACTGAACCCTGAACTCTATGAATACCCTTTTCCCATCCTCGATGACACTCCATTATATTCTATGGCATCTCTAGGCCACCATACGCAGCCCTAAATGTCTCCAGCTCCAGCGGCAACGTCTCTATAACAATTTCTGATGGGTTCAATGGCGTCATCTGGGTACAAATAGTCGTACAACTGTGTGGCCCTGGTGGCAATTCCTCCGGGGCTAATAACAACTATAACGTATGGATCGATTACGACGATGTTGAGCATGGCATGTTGGTCTATGTTGGCACTGGCGAAGGAACATCAAAACCTGCAAACCCCATAGCAAACATGACCCTTGGCTCATGCATGCCAGAAAAAGCATCCCTTGCTTTCTCTCCTCGGTAGGGCAACTCATACAACTGCACACATTGAACTCATCAACCATTGTTGGCCACGACAACGACACCAGGAACTCAAACATATGTGGCCCTATCTACTATCCGGGTCACTCGATCCTTTATGGAACAAATCCTGGAAAGACAAAGACCATCGTTTTGTCCTCGGTCCTTGGATCGGTAGCTGCCACTGCCGCCACGGCTGCCGTTGCATACTTCTACTACAACTCGAGGCAACGGAGGTGGAAGAAGGAGCAGGACAGGCTTCAGTGACATCAAAAGGGCCACCAAGAACTTCCACGAGACGACCAAGCTGGGGAGAGGAGGGTTTGGGCCGTCTACCGATGCATGCTCCCTGCTACTGCTTCTAGAACGGGGCAAGCAATGGAGGTGGCCGTCAAGAAGTTCATGCGCCAAGTTGAGGACCGGCGCTACGACGACTTCCTTGCAGAGGTCAGCATCATCAACCGTCTCCGCCACAAAAACATTGTCCCACTCGTCGGTCAGTACCTACCAACCAGCTTCTCTTACCTTTGCTACTTCTATATATATACATGCTACTTATTTCCCTTTTGTAGATGCAAATGTTACTTAATGCTAGTACTACTTAATGCTTCTAACATGCATCTTAATTTGACCAACAAAATGCACATTAATTCTCGTGGCCTTAGAAATTACTACATTAATCAAAGAAAATTAAATACACTGTACGGGTAAATTACCCACCACTATCATTACTAGTAGATGTGGATAACTTAAATGCATATTTAGTAGGTTAGTTTAAGTTATTTTTATAATGATATATGTGGATAATTAGTTGTAAATTTAGGAGGTTCGTTTAAGTTATTGTTATAACAGTATATGTGGGTAATATTTTAAAAAGTGATTTGAAATAGTTCCCTAAATCTAGATCTAAATTATCCAGATATACCATTTTGTGCAATAACTTCAATAACAAAAAATGTGTATCTAAATTACCATTATTTGAAGTAATCTAAACTAACACCTAAATCTACATCTAAATAATTACACACCTAGACCATTATGGAAAAAATTTTAATCCAAAGGGCCCCCTGTATACACTTCTAATCTAGTGAATTTTCCATTATTAATATATGGGGAAAATCTTAACTCAGGGAATATTAAAAGTAGCTTAAAGTAGCTCTCTATGTTTGCATCTAAATTACTCACATATGTAATGACATGAACAAAATAATCTGAAGTACCCTTTACTATGCCTCCAAATCATCATGCCACTGTAATAATTAAGAACGGACTCTAAGACCAATCCCATAAGAAAATTTCATTTTGTTGTTTCTAAGAGTCCCACATTGCCCAATAACAATTGATGAATGGCTCAAAGACCCTTTTACAATGCATAGTTCCATTTTTTATGTTTCATCTGGTCACATTGCAATTGATTATAATACCCGTACAATAGCCCATGATGAAACTCATTTCAAATCTCTTTTATTTAAAGTTGTGACATGTTACCGAATTTACTTATGAGGCACTTGTGAGAATGAAACTCTCATCGACAATGGTCAAGACCCCGAATCCATATTATTAGTAAATCCAAATAGAGAGGTTGGAATAGGAGATACAACAAGCATTAGCGCTACAAGTTAATATGAGGAATTGAAAATATTATTCAAAATTCTGTTACGTAATATGTGTAGCCAAAATCTTTGTTTGTTGTGTCATGCTAGATAGGATGCAACAAATGAAAACATAGCTTGTGCTAAGGTTCCAATTAATCAAATGTGTGACACACATAGATGTGCGATGCTAATGAGTAAAATTATATGCGTGGGGATGAAAAAGTATAGAAAATAACACTAGTACAAAACGATTTTAGATGACAAGCTCCCTAATTAACACAGAAGGGAATTTTTACGAGCAACATCAGTAAATGATGAGGTCGATCTCATGCAAACACTTGCTCTTTTAATCATTTACAGAGGCGGACATCCTAAGGAGACCACCTCTGATAATCGAGCATTTAAAGAGATGGTCTCCTTAGGATGCTCGCCTCAGTTGACCGATTAATAAAGGTAGGCTTCCCGCCTCTAGAAATCACTTAATAGAGGTGACACTCTTAAGAGGTGGGTCAACCTCTAGAAATGGTTGCATAAAAAATATTTCATAACTTTTTCATATGAAGTTGGATGAAGATGAACTTTACAGTAAAATTTAATAGATCTTGACATGGTCTACAACTTTGTTGTTGATAAGTCTTTGATTTGAAACTGTTTAGAGTCCTTAAAAATAGTTTTAAGTTCTTGATTTTAAAATTTAAAATTTAGAATTTTGAAACAAAATCATATACTGACATGATCTATACCAAGGTTGTATTTCACAATACAATATACAACTTTGTACTTGATAAGTTTTTTATATGAAGTTATTTAGAGTCCGAAATATGTGTTTTCAGTTTTTAGATTTTGAATTCAAAATTTAGAATTTCCAAACAAACTTGAATATTCACATGGTTAATACCAAAGTTGTAGTGATTGGAATGATTTAAAAGTTTGTAATTGATAAGTTTTTTTTTATCTAAAGTGTTTTGTAGTTTCAAATATTTGTCTTAAGTTCTGATATTCAAAATTTTGAAATTTTCAAACAATATGGATGGAGACACATCCTATACCAAAGTTATAGTGCTTGACAAGACTTAAAACTCTATAGTTGAAACCTTTATTTCATTTGAGATCATTTAGTGTTCAAAATATTCAATACAGGATTATGAAATGTTGATACAAAAGATAATAATGCATATATCAAATGAGTATGTATAATGGTTGGGAGATGTTATGTGAGTCAAAAGTCATGGGTTCAAATCCTTCAAGACACTAAATTATTTTTGGTCTCCTCTGAAATGCTACCTTGTACTACTGTAATTGTTACCAAAAAGTGGTATGAGTATCTATGTGTCTATTGTTTTAGAAAGTGGACAAATGAGAGACCGTAAAGATAAACAATTTTACTTAGCTATGGACTCTAACATGGACTTCCAATACGTGAGTCTCTCAATCTAAATATATATGCCTTTCTAGATTCTGACCGTGCAGTTCCATTTGATAGACTAGTGTTAATTTATAACTGGAAGTCACTTGGACTCATGCATATTTTCGGTAATACTTTAGGTTGGTCTTACAATAAAGGAGAGTCCCTTCTTATCTATGAATTCATGACAAATGGAAGCTTAGATCAACATCTCTTCCAAAGAAGCAGCACCAGTCGTCAACGGTTGCATGTGCCACCAAATGACACAGATATTTTACAATGGCACGCCCGCTACAAAATCGTGAGGGATATAGCAACTGGCCTGCATTATGTTCATAATGAGCACGAGCCAATGGTGCTCCACCGAGATATCAAGGCAAGCAACATAATGCTTGGCTCCAACTTTCATGCTCGTCTTGGTGACTTTGGTATCGCCTGCATAGTTGCCATTGACAAGACCTCGGCTACCGGCATTGCTGGCACATTTGGCTACATGGCACCAGAATATGTGATTACCTGTAGAGCCACATGACAGACTGACACCTATGCATTTGGGGTACTCATCCTTGAGATTATCACTAGCAATAAGAATGCAGATGTTCCAGCTGATGATAGCCACGTAACTCTTTGGGTTAGGCGTCTTCATCGAGAAGGGAAGTTGCTTGAGGCTATAGATAACATGTTTTCAAGCGACCATCAGTCATACAGTGTTGATGAGGCCAAACGTCTGCTACTTGTTGGCTTGGCATGCACCGACCTAAATCCATCTAGTCGGCCGAGCATGGAGGAGGTACCCAAGTCATCAGCAAGGTAGCACCTCCACCAAACTTTTGTTTCAATGAACCAATGCTCTTTGGACTACTTGAAGAGTGGTCTTCTTCATTGAACTCTGATTGCGGCATAGCGTATGCTACTCCAAAGGAGAGCTTGACGAGTATATATGGTTCACCAGGTGTAGGTCAGCCAGGAGTAGACACTACCTAGGACATGCCTACGTTTATAGCCCAACGTCAAAAGAGACAAATTAAGAGTACAATGTAGAGCTTGAGTACTTGCTCTAATAAGCAAATGACCATCTTCCATCGGGAGTTGTGACTATTCATTTGGTGGCACTGGCGGTCTACAAGTTATCCACTCTGTCTTTTTGTGTGGTGTTGTATGTGTAGTGTACATCAGGACATTGTGTTTATATTATTTTGTATTTTGCTATATATATATATATATATATATATATATATGTGTGTGTGTGTGTGTGTGTGTGTGTGTGTGTGTGTATGCAGTATGTATGTATGTTATGCGAACACATCTGTACTCCCAAAACCTAATATGTAAACATGTGGTTCATGATTATAGTTTTAAGCTTATTATATGTGATGAGTATTTGTACAATTAGAAGAGGATCTAAGCTAGGGGTAAAAATGGACCATATTCCCAGTAAGAATTCTTAGCCTTTGCACATTTGTGATAGTCCCAAGTCCCATCAGTTATCAGGTGCAACCACATTTTCAGTTGATTCATATCTATATGTCATATTTTAGGGTACAGTAATAACGAACTAGATTTCATCTAGAGTAAATACTATTATTTCTATTTTGTGTACAAGCCCTATGGCTTGAATCAAATAGAAAACATGAGCACAGCGTGTTGTATGGACCGATTATGGCCATGCTGAGCATGGTGTGTTGTTGGTCTATGTTGGCACAGGCGAAGGAACCTCAAAACCTACAGACCCCATAGCAAACATGACCCTCATCAGCTATGCATGCCAGAAAAAGCATCATCCCTTGGCTTTCTCTCCTTGGTGGGGCAACTCGTACAACCGCACACACTAAACATAGCCGTTGTCGGCCACGGCAACAACACCTGGAACTCAACGTTGGACTCGCTTCCACTAGCATCGGAGTGCTACTGCTAACAACCACATGAAAAATGAGCAAACTAGGTTGCTGCTAACCACATGACAAAAACAACATGCCTAAAAATGCTGCAAAAGGTTAACATGTAGAAATTAGAGTCTTGACGTCACTTGAAGCTAGAAAAACACCAATTAGGAGGAACATGAGAATAGAAAGGTCATTAGGAACAACTTACTAGCAAGCACATTCAGTATGAATTCCTTCTTTAAGGTCTTTGAAAGTGCAAAAAGCATAGTTGACCATTTGGGAAATTCTCAAAGACATTGCAGCTTTGACAAGTTCACAGCCTATGAAACCAAGCCTAGTAAACTCAATAATACACTTCAAACAAACAAATTACCAAATATATGGACAACTATGCATATTGTAGCGCAAGCACTGATGAAAGTAACAAATTTATTCACACATTGCTAATGCATCAAGTTGACAATAAAACAACATTATTTTGAAACAAAGTAAAACAATAGAAATATTTGAAATAATTACCTAGGCAAGGTTTTCATATTGTTGCTTCTCACATTGTTCGATTGGATGTAAGAATCAAAACCAAATATACCCAATAGTGTTCTGTTAGGATATCAATGTAGGACAAACTAGAATTACACCACAGTACCTCAAGCAAAAGAATAAAAAAGCATTTGTCCATGTGCTTTAGCCTTGATGAGGACACCCAGGGCCCATGTAGTCAACGCCTTCATTGAAGGTCATCATTAATACCTTAAGTGCTCTAGCTCACCAAGATCATAAGTGAACACAAGCCCAACTCTCAAAGCTCTCAAGCTATAAGACCTAGCTCTCACAAAGATGAACAATTGGCTCTATTATATGCATTTGGTGTGATCGATGTGCACTTGAGAGGGTGGATGGAATGCATGAACATTTGCCCTAACATCTAGCGGCCTTGGGGTGCACACGCACACACAGAATTAGTTGATAAATTCAAGGGCCTTTCTACCATCTCAATTAGGATGCCAGAAATTGTTTGTTTTGGATAGATTTATAGCTTGGAAAAGTCTATATTTTGCAAAGAACAAACACTTGAACTTTGCTAGAGCTTATTCAACTAATTCCCTCCACCAACTGTTCCATCTACCTTAATATGTGGAGGCCTTTGAGCAATTACAACTTCCCTTAGGGACATTGTGTTATTGGATGAAGCTAGTTTTTTGGACCTATATTTGGGGCAACCCTTTCTTCTCATCCACTACAGCTTACAAGCATATGATGGCTTATGCTTTCATGCTACTTTTCAATGGCTTTTGAACTCTTCATGTCTGAACAAACACAAGGTGTTCTTCTGGTACTGCTAAAGGACCACTTAAGCACTATAAAGATCCTAAAAAGAAAGAATATAGTCTTGCAATCCTAAGATTTTTTTGCAATGGTCAAATTGAAGAGTCCCTATAGCATCTCTTCATTCAATGCCCTTTTGCTCAAAACTATCAGGCTATTTTGAATTTGCAAGTTCCAATTGGCGCCTCACCTTTTGAAGTAGTTTTGAAAGACTTCAAGTTATAATTGTGGCTGCCTTTCTTCATGGAGATTATTATTTTGATGTGCTAGAGCATTTGGGGGAACATAATATTATCATTTTTAGAAACAAACAACCAAGCATTGCAAGATGAAAATCTTCATTTAAGAACACCTTGTCCTTGGTTATCCACATATCAAAGAAATCTTACTTGCTAATAATTGACTCAAGACAAGAGCCTTGCGTATAATCCTGCTTATCTTTTTTTTGCAACTTTTTTATTTCTTAAATGTTGAGTGGCACACTTTTCTAACTTCTTAATACATCATAATCGTTAGCGGGAAACCCCTCTGGTTCCCTTAAATAAATGCTGACCAAAGTTCATCATTTTCACCCTTCACCAAATCCCTTGCTAGCTTGAGTTTCCTCCTTTGTTTCAAGGTCCTCCAATTCCTTCATGATTTCTGGTGTCCCAGTATTACATGAGTTTGTAGCTGCATCTTTCGCCTCTGCCAATACACCTAACTCCATCATATGAACCTATGAGCTTCCAGTTGAAGCCTTTCATTTTCAAATTTCACTTTATCATAATCACCCTCTAATTCCTTAATCACCCTCTAATTCCTTATTCTTATCAAGTGCAGCCTTGAGCCTTGACTCCAAAGATGATACCCTTGCATCCATCTCTGCTTTCTCAGCCCCCATGACCTTCAATTCCTCCTCCATATCTTTAATTTGCTTGCCTGCTATTTCTTGGTATGTGTCAGCAGCGCCCATGAGGACAAGAACCACTTTCCTTGTGTCCTCTAGTTCCCACTCCTTTTCCTTAATTTGCTTTCTTGCTGCCTCTTCGTACGCATCAGCGGTGTTCATTATCACCAGGCCTGCGTTCCTTGTGTTCACCAATTCCTCTTCCTTTTCCCTGAGTTGCTTCCTTGCTTCTTCTTCATACTTCTTCATATCCCTTGTCTTCTTGTCCAATTGATCCTGTAGCTCGTTGTTTTGGTGCACCAACCACTGCATCCGACTCTCCAATTCAGACTTCTCATTGCACAGTCTATTGTTTTCCTTCTCCAATTCAGACTTCTCATTGCGCAGTCTATTGTTTTCCCCTTCCAATTCAGACTTCTCATTGCGTAGTCTATTGTTTTTCCTCTCCAATTCAGACTTCTCATTGCGCAGTCTATTGTTTTCCCTCTCCAATTCAAACTTCTCATTGCGCAGTCTATTGTTTTCCCTCTCTATGTTCTCCACCCAGGATGGGATCCACCTGCAGCAGCATATGTTTTTAGAGGGAGTGTTAGAGGAGAGAGATGGGACCACATTACTTGTGCGGGAGTTGGATCGATTTGAAATGCTCCTTCCATTCTAAATTATAGATCACTTTAGTTTTATCATAAGTCAAGTTTCTATATTTTTACCAAGTTTTTAGAAATAAATATTAATATCTATAGGTTCAGATAAATGGATGGTCAAATTTGAAACTATAATTTGATGCTGCAGATGATGCATTTTGTAAGAAAAAAGCAACTATATGAAAGATGCCATCGGACAACTTTTTTTTTGAGCGAGTCATCAGACAACTTTGGTGACAGGCTATATGTTGTAGACGTTATTGTATATTTTTTTCTACAAACTCAGTCTGAGTTAAAGAAGTTTGATTTCAAAAAAGGAAAAAAAAGTCTACGTAACCACCCTAAGTAGTAAACCTTGTATTTTACCCCGTTAAAGTATCAAAATCCATCTAAATAACCTTTTGGGGTAGTATTGACGGTGTTTTTCTGAGGTAGCATATTACATGGATAATGATAATATGGTTATGTTGTGAGCCAACGAAATATAACACCAAAAGTCTATATAACCCCTAAGATATAGAGGGTTGATTTACATAATCTGCTCTGATCTATAAAACCTAATATTGTACGTATGTATAGCCCTTAAGTACGTACCTAATACCTTTCAAATGGACTCCGAATGGTTTTCTAGGGCAGTTTCACCATTGTACCTTGTGTGATGTTATGATTACCCATGCTTGCACATAGATCTATCTATAACTGGGTACATTTTTTATTTTTTTTTATTTTTTAACTCTCATTCTCACTGGTTCCCTTTGCCCCCCTCTCTGTCTTAATTCTCTTGATCCAGCCTATCCAACCTCCCTATCTTGCCTCCCCTATCTTTTGTCTTCTGCTCCACCTCCTGAAACTCCTTGCTGGCATCGAGATCATGCATAGTGTCTATGCCTACACCATTCCCTCCCACATCCCTGTCTCGCTTTCTATTCCCATGATACCTTTCTAAGCCGCCAAGCCTACCCATCTTATAGATGGCCCCACGTGCCAATAAGGGTAATCAGGCAAGCTTGGCAGGCAAAGCAATCTTACAAAAGCATGCACTCTAGGGTTTTATAGCTGAATAGGTTATATAGTCAACACTCAATTTGTTATGAGGTTACATAAGCTTTTTCATATTAATTTTTTTTAAAGAAACAGGAGGGGCAAGGAGCCCCTACTGAAAATATATTAAATAGAGTGCAAAAGGAAACATTTTTCAGTTACAGAGTACTGACATAGTTCTCCAAACTTTTTCAAATTATTTGCTGACCCACATCTATGTCATCATCCACGTAATTTACCACGTCAGCAAAACCGCCTTCAAAGCCATCCCAAGGGTTATTTAGACGGTTTTGAATACTTTAATTAAGAGAGTAAAATACATGGTCTTCTAGGCAAGGAGGTGAAGTAGACCAACACGCATGATTGAAGTGGTTATATAGATTTTGCTTTTGAAAAAAAAGCTAAAATGATCTATATATAATTTAGAGCATAGGGTATAGAAAAGTGACATTTTCAAATACCATGGCATGCTGTGGAGAGACTTGGAGGAGAGAGGTTGACGACGACCTCGGCCGCTGTTGTCACCTATCTACGCGCGCACTGAACTCGACGAAGGTGGAAGACGATGCCGCTCAGTCTTGGCCGTGCCCTAGCCCAAGGATCAATGTGAGTGGTCCGATCTGTTGTAGCCTGCCCGTGCCGATATATATAAGGGAGGAAGGAAAAGGAGAGGGAGCGAAGGGAAGGGAAGAAGCAGAGGAGAGAAGGCAAGGCGAGGCAACACATGCATTGAGATTGAGTGTCGATGTGGAGGAGGGGTACGATGACAAGACGGAGGATCATGCGTGGAGTGTTGTTGAGGAAGATCGAAGGAGGAAGCAGAGGAGGCAAGTCATGCATGGAGACATGGAGTGCGGCGGCCGGTGATGAGAAGGACGAAGGACGAAGGATGGAGTGCGCACGACGCATGCACGGCGGTGCCTGGCCTGTTGCAGGGGTCGCGTGGCGATGGATGTATTTGTTTGGCGAGTTAATGTTAGTTGTTGGCCGCCTGGTCTCAGAGATTGCTGTAGCTGATCCAGTGGCATCTGAAAATGAGCTCCAGTCAGCGCAAGGACAACAATTGTGCATGCAAGAAAAAGACTCGTCAGTCGTCACATTGGCGGCGCCAGCAAGCGTAACGTACGCGCCAAAATTAGCCCAACCCCGCCGGCCGTACATGCACGCATCAAGCGACGACTAGAGTGTCTCAACGTCCTCCGATCAGTAGTCAAATTAGTATTAGGAACTGTATCTTATCGTAAATGGGAGACTTTAAATGGAGCCTTCATCTTAATACTCATAAGTTGATAAGGTAGAAGAAAGATAAAAAAAAGAGTTAAATGCACTAGAGGTCTATTAGCTTGTGAGGAGATTTCAGTTAAGTTCATCAACTTTTAAAGTGCCTTTTTGGGTTCATTACCTTTGTATGCCGTATCACTTAGGTCCATATCCCTCTACGTGGGCTTCTCATGCTGACGTGGCCTGCTGACTTGTCCATCTCAAGCAACTATTGACCCTTCATTTCATCAAACACATTGTGGATGCGTGAGCAGGCGCCGCCGTGGCCACAAGGGCACGCGAGCAGGCTCGGCGGTGGCCATGACCACGCAGGCTTGGGATGTGCTTGGCATCATGCCAGTGTTGCCGTGCATGGTGCGGAGCCTGGAGCGGGTGTCCATGTCCAAGTTCAGCGGCACGGGAGACGTTCAGGCGGTCAAACATATTCACCATGTTTGCTTATGTTGAAATTTAGCTTATGCTGATGTTTATGCTAATTTATTGTGAGAGTAAAATACTGTTCGTTAGCCGAAAAGTAGTTCAAGCAAACAAAAGCTTCGAGCGCCGCACTCTTGCTTGGCTTCCAATGCTCATGGCAAGTGTTGTGGCCGCAGTCACCCGTGCCCGGCTTCTCGCCCACTCTGTTGCCACAGGTTGGCAGCCAAAACACATATGCGGGATCCCGAGGAGAAGCAACAGGCTGGCACTACACTCGACGAAGGTGGAAGACACTCTTGGCCGTGTCCTAGCCCAAGGATTAATTAGGGCTTGTTCGGATCCTTAGGAACGAGGCTCTGGAACAATTCTCAATTGGAATGATTTATTAATTTGTAGTCTTGATAAGCTGGAATTATTCCTAGCTAGCTAGATCCAATCCTGAGGAACCGAAAGCCCTTAATGGTCCGATCCGTCGTCCTGCCCGTGCCGATATATACATACATAGAAGGAATTAAGCTGCCCCCCGCTCGGGGTGAAGCAAGGAAAATGGAAGAAGCAGAGGAGACGAGACAAGGCAAGGCATGGCACGGAGCGAGAGTACATGCGTTAACGTGCTGTGGTGGTGAAAGAAGCTAGCTAGACGGAGGATGCATGGAGTGTTGTCGAGGAAGGATGAAGCAGAGGAAACAAGGAAGGCATGATGCTGCATGCGGTGGCCAGTGATGAGAATCCAAGGCAGGATGCATGGAGTGCGCACGACGCATGCACGCACTGCACGGCGCCTGTTAACAGCTCAAGTCGTCTGAACCCTGAAACTTCCCTACTGGCGAGCTCACATGTTAACACTAGCTCGCAAAAGTTTTTTTTTTTTTTTGTTATTAGCAATAAATAGAGAATTGGGAGAAAAGGGGATCGGAGAAGAAGAACTCAAGCACGCAAGAGAGAAGGATAGGGACGGAACGAGGTCGGTTCTATTGATGAGTTTGTTATGTTCCTTCTTGTTACTCACTCCTTCTACAGGGTTCGGCACATAGCTCTAGTACATACTACTGCCACTCCGGTCTGCATATCTTCCACTCGCGAGCACCAACGTCGTCTTCTGTTGTCGGACGCTCCAGAGTAGCACGTGCCGGAACGGCGTCAACGGAAACAGTTTTCAACGACGGTCAAAATCTATTTTTAGTGCTGGTTGTTAAAACCATTACATTAGATTGTAAAAAAAGAGACTTGTAAAACTGCCTCTGAAAATTGAATTTTAAAAGTGCTTTTATTAACTCAACTGTCTCTAAAAACTGATTTTCAGGAATAACTTTGTTAAGTCAGTTGTCCCTAAAAGTTAATTAGTGTTAACAGATCAAGTCTGAACCCTGAAACTTCCCTACTGGCAAGCGTACATAAGGTTTTCAGAGACGATAAAAATCAATTTTTAATTAGTGCCGGTTGTTAAAACCATTACTTCGCCATCAATAGTAAAAATGAGATATTTTTAGAGACGGTTTTAAAACTGCTAGCTTCTGAGAAATAGTGTCATGTTCGCTTGCTGATAAGACATGGCTGAAAGTACCGTTGGCTGATTTGTTGTGAGAGAAAAATATTGTTCGTTGACTGAAAAAGTACGGCTTATAAGCCAAGCGAACAGGCCGTAAATTTCCAGGAATGACAATATAATTAACTAAAATTGGTTTTTAGATTTTTTGTTATAGAAATATAAGATTTTCAGGGAAGACAATATAATTGACTAAAAAATATTTTTAGATTTTATTTAAAAATTATGAAAAATAAGAAAAAAAAACTACTTAGGACAAGTATGGGCAGGGAAGTGTTTATAGCACTATTGTTTTGGCAAGGACTTGAACCTGCAACCTCATGCCTTGCGCGAACGTCCTTCACTTATCACCAGACCGCACAATCTTTTTTCTACTGAATGTCAAACTTTGTAGGAGAAATAACTCTCCTGTCTAGAGCTGTAGATCACTACAGATCAAAAACATCCAATGAGCCAGCAAAATGAAGCTCTAATTGTAACCAACGATCTGTGGTCGATCTCAAGCATTGACTGAACTGAACACGCATGCGATTAATAAGAGTCCATGAGAGCCGACAAGCAGAAGCAGTAGAGGCAGAGTTGAATCCAGTGTGAAAACCTTGCACTGGAGCTGTGAAAAAACTGCAAATAATAAGCACATCAGAGTTGAATCCATGCGTGCAGAATGAGAACCTTGCACAATGAGCTATCATTCAGAGTTGAATCTAGAGTGAAAACTGAAAACCTTTTGCATGCGGAACTGTCAAAAACTGAAAGTACATCGGATCCGAGTTGAATCTAGAGCGCGACAAAGTGCCTTGTGCACGCATGGCATGTACTATCATTTTTCTTTTTTGGAAAAAATCATGTACTATCATTTATGTTCAGACTTTGATGCCTAGGGTCGTCGTTGACATTGTGAGTCGTCTACTCTCTCCTTCCATCCCTCTCTCTGTCGCCATCAGCATCAGCCTCTCCGATCCAGAGGCAAGTAGCTAGGCATGAGACAGATTATTGGACACTGACCAACATAAGAGCAAGTATAATAGTAGGCTGTAAGCCGACTAAATGCTGAGGTGGAGGAGAGAGGGGAGAAGCAGACTATAAGCTTACAACCGGCTTTGACACAATAACCAAGAAAGTCTGTGAGAGAGACAAGTGGGCCATGTATTAACTATAAAGAGCTGACTATTATATAAATGGGCTGAGAAAAGGCTGCAAAAAAACCTTACAGCCAGCAAGCCAGCTGTATTATTAGCCTTGCTCTAAGCATGCAGCTGGTCGCCATCTCCTGTCAGATTGTCAATTTCCGTAAGGGTGGTACAGTACTATTGTAGACAATGGAAACGCATGACACCTAGGCGGCCGACCAGAATGGAGACACCGGCTGTCAATTCCCCAAAAGTCGCATGTCAAAAAATTCACCAAAGATAAGGATCGATGATATAGAGGCAAAATGCAGATTCAGTGTTGCTTTTGAAAAGTGAGTTAATGTTAGTTGTTTGCCGCCTGGTCTCACAGATTGCTGCAGCTGATCTAGTGGCATCTGAAAATGAGCTCCAGTCAGTGCGAGGACAACAACTGAACAATTAATTCCTAGCTAAAGTCTGCATGTTTTCAATTCAGGGATTCAGAAAAGAAAAACAATTGCATGCAAGTTTATTATTGATGAGAAGCAAAGTTGTTTTCAAGATCTCTTTCTACCGAATCTCTAACTTTGTAGGGGAAATTGAAATAACTCGTGTCTAGAACTCTAGATCGCTGCAGATCGATCAGAAACATCCGATGAACCAGCTGCCAGCACAATGAAGCTCTAGCTGTAACTGACGACCTGTGCTGTGGTCTTCAGAAGCACTGACTGAACTGAACACATGCGATTAATTAGTCCATGCATTTGGAAGAGAGCCGACAAGCAGAAGCACGCAGTAGACGCAGAGTTGATTGAATCCAGTGTGGAAAAAAACTCGCACACGGAGCTGTGGAAAACTGCAGATAAGTACACCAGAGTTGAATCCAGAATGAGAACCTATTGGGCCAAAGAGTCTAACCAGCCAACAGGCCGGCCAGATAGCAGCCCAATATGAAAACGAAATTCGCCTAGCTACTAGTCGTCCATGCCCAAAAATAGTCCAATTAAATCGACATGACTTGGTTTGTAGTCGCTCTAGTCGAATCGGTGGACATAATCGGAGCTGGGAGACTAATAAGGCCGACTAATCGCGATTAGTCGGACGACTTAATAAAACTGCTGGATCACATGCAATCGATTAGTCCATGCATGAGAGCCGACAAGCAGGAGGAGTAGAGGCAGATAAGGTGTCATCGTATTGTCCTGTCCCCCTTATCACAAGTTTTGGTTCCGCCACTGGACAGATTCGAATCCGGTGTCAAAAAAACATTGCACACGGAGCTGTGGAAAACCACTGCAAATAAGCACTCGACATCAGAGTTGAATCCAGAATGGGAGCCTTGCACACAATGAGCTATCAGAGTTGAATCCAGCAGAGTGAAAACCTTTGCGTGCACAAGGAGCTGCCAAAAACTGCGAGTACATCCGAGTTGAATCCAGAGCGAGGAAAAAAAGTGCCTTGTGAATGTACCGTTTATGTTCAGACTTTTTGATGCCTAGCTAGCTAGGTTCGTCGTTGACATCGTCAGTCAACGCCTCTCTCAGTCGCCATCAGCTAGCCTCTCCGGAGGCAAGTAGGCATGAGACAGAGATTAGGCACTGACCATGGCAAACAGAAGTAGCTGCAGCTGGTCGCCATCACCAATTGTCCTGTCAGATTGCCAATTGCCATAGGCGTGCTAGTTCGACAATAGAGACGCATGCAAGACACCTAGGCGGCCGACCAGAACGGAGACACCGGCTGTCAATTCCCCAAAAGTCGCATGTCAATTCGCCAAAGATAAGGATCGATGACAGAGACAAAATGCAGATTCAGTTTTGCCTGCTGTTGCTTCTCAATCTCAAATCTCAACTGCATTTTCCAGTTTGACTTCGTAAACACTTCCTGATTTGATAAGAAACTAAGGATGCATGATATATATGCACATGATCTGAGCAGACAGTCCACAAGATGTTCTATAATCCATTTGCTGTTGTTTCCTTGAGAAAGCAAGCAACACAAGGTATAGTGTACACGTACAGATAGCCAATAGAAAAGAGTGGATAGCTTCTGGATCAGAAACAAATAAAAAGTACAATGATGATGCATGCAGTGGCCTGAAATAAAAGAGCGCAGAAGTCAGAAGAACAGGGTGTTACAGCATATTTATGAGAATTCTTGTATATATGCACGTTGATCACAAGCGTTACGGTGATGTATATATATATAATAATGGAACTATATGCTGGTACGGAGGAAGGGAGTTATTGTTATCCCCCTAACATTTTACAGAAAATAACTCAGACAAAGGGGGAAAATACAATTACAGTCAAGTCTATCTAGATCGTCTTCTCAATGAAGCAATCATGGGTATTTCATGCATCAATTGTAAGTGGGCTAGTCCAGATGCCTATTTATACTTTATAGGCTTAGGCCCTGTTTGTTTCCGCTTCTCCCAGACTCGCTTAGATTATAATCTAAGCGAAGATTTTCTCGCTTCTCGCTTTTCGCTTCTCGTAGTTCAAATCTCTGAAGCGGCTTACCACATAAGCGAGAATCGGTGGAAATAAGCAAAGCGTTTGGCGGGATTCTCGCTTATTTCCACCGATAAGCCGCTTATAAGCGGAAACAAACAGGGCCTTAGTTATACGGATTACCTCTATGATTAAGCTTATATGTGGGTTTGTGAGATGTCTCGCTTAACTCGTCGAGCCGCCGGATAGAACAACCGGATGAACTCTTATCACACGCTGTGACATTTAGAGTGTGCTTGGTTTGAGGAATGAAGTGGTCATCTTCTTTTCACTCCTTTTTTTAATTTGGTTTGTGGAATAGAATGACATTTAGGGTTTGATGAATGGATTGATTCCACCAAAATTCATGGGATGAACTCATGATGGATCACCTCATGAAGCATGGGGTACATGACTCCAGTATATAGATTTGCTTGGAAATTAAACCTTCGGTGGGCTTCCCCTGCCTGCTTGTTCCTTTTATAACGAACATATAAATGTAACCGTTTGACACGTATCTGCACCTGTATTTTCTAATAATGTAATTGTGCATTTCAGTGAAGAATTTCACACTAAAATCGTCATTTGGCAATAAAAATAATGCACGGTTGGTTCAGGATTACCTCATGATCGAGTTTGACTGGACCACAGGCCGCCTGTCGCCCCAAGAAATGGTGTGACAACGGACAAACAACGTGTCCGTTGACACAAGTAAAGAAATGGTGTGGTTTGATATATATACTCCTATTTTTTAGTTGATCTGAAGGTTGATACATATCTGGCATTATCTCTGCCATCTAGATAGATAATTAAGGAGGTTCAGCATCGATTATGCCTATATATAGATAATTAAGGCGGTTCAGCATGCAATGCATTGCTTGGCCATATGTACTACTATCTCCATCCTAAAAACAATACAATTCTACAACAGTGTCATGCACATTTCATTGACTAAATTTATATTAAACAATACTAATATTTATCATACTAAATTGGTATCGTGAGATTTGTCATAAAACATATTTTCATAGTACATTTATTTGATGTCACAAACATTAATATTTTTAACTATATATTTAGTCAAACTTCATGCATCTAGACTTGCATTCTTGTCAGACCAGAGGCGGTATATGATTATAAACATGAGGAATAATTGAATGAGAAATTCGAGGACTCCACCCATCATCAAGCAGCGATAGCCAATCCAGCGTGTTGATAACCTGCCTGCAAGAAGTCAGAAGACACGTCACATCGCCACCGGCAAGCCAAAAGTCCAACCCCGCCCGGCCGTACACGCACGCACGCTAGCGCCGACTAGACACAGTTAGGGGAAAAAAGGATAAATTTTACAAAATATCATAAAGTAAAAAACTTCCAGTATTTGATAGATTCTAACCATCATTGCGAGTAATATAGGTATTGGGTGTGTTCTTTTTCTAATTAAAATGCTACTCACTTCTACTTCTACTATGAAAAAAAAAATAATGTAACACCTAAATTGCATCTAAATAAGTTACCGACATAAACCCCTGAATTGTTTTTAAATAACCTACATATGTCTTAATGAAAGATAATATAAAAGATCCCTTCAATTTGTAAATAAATTACAAATTCAACAAACTACTACTATTTACAATAATATAACCTTCGATGACAGATTGAGAGGATGATGATGATGTATCTCCTTCTCCATGTAATCTCTCCTCAGTATGCAGAGCAAGGTATCTTTCTTACACAAATACTCCTTCCATTCCAAATTATAAGACGTTTTGATTTTTTTAAACACATAAATTTTGCTATTGCACTTAGATATACACCGTGTCTAAACACATATATAGCAAAAACAATGTATCTTGAAAGACAAAACGTCTTATAATTTGAAATTAAGATAGTACTTTCGCTCATTATTATAGTACTATAAGTTCTCGAAAGATTGAATGTTGTGAAAACCCTACACTAAGTCTAAACATATTTTATCTCTAGAGTTTAAATTGGACTTCTAATTTACATGTCTGTACTTCTAGCTAATATGACGTAGGTATCGAGAAACTGGATTTCACCCTGAAGTGAATATATTGATGGGGAAAAACTTGCTTTTACAATTGGGCAATGCAAGATCATCCACGCACACATACCCCACGGCCGTACATGTGTGATATATGTACATACTATACTATATAAGCTGACGACGACACACACCTAGTAGTATATGTGTTGATGTCAATGTCATTATTCAAAAAAAAATGTGTCGTGATGTTTCGGATAAAATCATCCGATAAATATATCGCTCTCATCAGATAAGCTTGGGCCGATCGTCGACTGCATGCGTGGATGCGAATTTAATGCATGGTTCTGTCATTATTCGGTTGTTCAGTCTTGCTTCTTGGTTTCGCAAGGTCAGACCTCGGAAACAAGAAGAAGAACAGACGCGCAAGCTATATATATATATATCGCAGTTAGCGAACCGGTTCATACTTATCACAATAATCCAACGCCAAGCAAATGCATACATTATGTGCTAGTGCATGCATGTGTTGGATTATCAATCGCAATTAGCGAACCGGTTCATCCTTATCACAATAATCCAACGCCAAGCATATGCATGCATGCATAACATTGTTCTTATATATTCTTGTCAAGAATGCATGGTGTGAGGGCGACCTCGTCGGTTCACGGAGAGGTTCCTTAGCACAAGTTTAGTGGTGGTACTTATTTACACGACCACGTCACGACGGTGTGTACTGCATGCTGACGAGTTTAGAACTTGGTTACGTTGATCAGGAGTCCATAAAAATGTTTTGTAAAATTTGTTTATTTGTGTGCAATTTGGCTTATATTTCTCCGATATATCTCCAGTCCATAAAAATAGTAATTTATAATTTTTTCTAAAAAAATTGACATATATTTCTTTGAGATCTACGCTTATCCCCAAATTACATCACTATGTCCAATAAATTACAGTGACGGAATTATTGTAAATAAAGTAATAAGACAGTGTAAATATAGCTAAAAGACATTATAAATGCATGACAAAAATCAGATAACCGGAGCTTCCAAAACACTCAGTTGATGGCTAGATAGATCCTTTCTTAATTGTCTATCACTGCACGATGATAAGTTGTTGCCCCCAACTATCGAGGTTCGAGCACTTATATATACTACTCGATCTACTTGCGAAGAAAATTAACTCGAGTACATAGAGTACTAGTATTTGATTCCTTCTTTCGGTAGGTCAGACCTAGGAAGGACGAACACAAACATATATATACTACTCATATATGGCAGTACAACTAATACGAAAATACGGTTACAATTAGTCAATTATTACAAGCTAATTGTTGAGATAATATTTTTTTCCCACAACGGTGAACCTGAATTTCCTTTTAACAAAGTAACAAAACTACAAAGTCAACAAATGCATGATTTTGTTCATCAAATGCATGGTTTATTTGTCGTTCTACTCCAAAACTTTTAAATTTTCTGCATCAATATATAATAATTTATACAGGCTCACTTCAAAAGGGTGATAACTATTATCTCTTATATTTATTATGAAAGATACTTTTTTATATTAAAAAGTGTTTAAGAAAACATATTTTTATATAGTCCTTCCTCCGTCCTAAACTTTGTCCAGGTTAGTAGCAAGATAGGTAGACAGAAGCTGATTTAATTTGGGATCAATGGAGTATCAATCAAAGTTGATTTCTTATTATGACAGAACAGATGGACACATGCATACCTATATAGCAGTATATCTCTGTGATTATAGAAATAAAAGTACCGAATGGTTCATCAGATCACACTGTCACATCACATCAGACATATATTTTAGAAAAAAAACGTCCCGATCTCGGTAGTGTGTCCATCAAACTACATCCAGTTGACAAGTATGCAACACAGTGCCTAGATAGATTGCATTGGCCGACCACACTGATAAGTCGTCGTTGCCCATAATTATTGAGGCTCAAGCACTTATTATTACTCCACTTGGGAATAAATTAAGTAACACGGTTATTACTACTCCTCCCTCGTTTCCAAATTGTAAGTCATTGGCTTTTCTATATACTCAATCCGTTCTAAATTATAAGACGTTTTGACTTTTCTAGATACATAGTTTTTGCTACGCACATAGATATACACTATGTCTAGATACATACTAAAAGCAATGTATCTCGAAAAGTTAAAACGTCTTATAATTTGGAATGGAGTGAGTACATAGCTTTTGCTATGCATCTGGACATAATGTATATCTAGATGCAAAGCAACATCCAAATATGTATCTAGAAAAGTCGGAACGACTTACAATTTGGAACAGAGGGTGTACTTGATTTCTTCTCAGAAAGTCAAACCTCAGAAGGTCACAAGGATACTTCAAAAATTCCCATTTGGCAGTACACTAATAATATATACAAGAAAAAGCAAATCACAATTTGTTAATTATACAAGCTACTTCATGGGAACGTAAGTATAGTACGAGTTCATCTAACCATGTTGTTCTAGATCAAAACTTCTCAACTTTGAACTTCAAATGTAATATCTTATAATTTGGAACGGGGGAGTTCTAGATTTACTATGAAAATACTTTTATAATATAAAATTTTAAACATAAGAAACATTTTTATGTATAGTGCTACTTAATAATTAACTTTGAAATTTTTTTACTTAAGATAGGACTAGAAGGATGTACTTATATTCGTGATTGGAGAAACTACATCACCGGCATATCATACATATACATATATATATATATACATCTATAGTAGTAAAAGAAAAACGTCCCGATTGGTCATAGTCTTTGACAAACCGATGACATCCAGTTATCTATGCAATACACTGTTCTGGCTGATTTATTGTGAGAGAAAAATACTATTTTAATTAAAAAACAAACTGAAATAAACGGATTATAAAAGAAACGAACAAGGCCGGTCACTGGATTGGCTGACCACTCACGTGCAACAATCCATTTAATTTGCCCGTGAATTAACTGGAGTGGTACTACAAGTCTTGTACGAACTGCAACAAATTGCTTCTCTGCAACGAATTCGATCGAGGATACAGCTCCATTCCCCTACGTTGTACGTGCTGCTAGCTGTATCCTTGGTAACGGATTCTAATGTCAACTCTTCAAGTGCATTATTGGCATAAAATACAGTCCCAAACACAGTAGGCGCTCTATACATATTGTTTGGTTGAATTATTGTTTACCAACTGTAGTCAAAGAAAGTGATGGGTTGAATAAGTGATCTGATAAAGCGCTGGAGGGGGAAAACGCGGTTTTGAAAACGATACATGTGAATTTTATTTCTACCCGCAAAGAAAAATTCTCATGATCAGAGTACTTTCGCAAACGATTCACCACTATATACACGGCTAATTTGGCAGGGTTCAGCTCCTTTCAAAATAGCTCTGGCTCTGGTTCTTCAGGAGAAGCAACTTCTTTGGTGGAACTGAAGCCTTATGAAGAAATGTTTGGCAAAACGGCTTTTCTTGTTTTCTCATGCAACGGTATAACAGGTGAAATGCCTAGTGTGCCCTTACACTACGGGAAACACGTGATTTGCCGAGTGCAAAAATCTTTGCCGAGTGCCAAATTTTGGGCACTCAGTGTTGAAACTAGAGGTTTCAACCTGCGTGGCGAAGACCAATGCCTCCGCCCGTCGGACGGCTAGCCTTGGGCGAAGGCTCGGGGTACGAGCGTCAGGGGGATAGTGGAGAGTAAGGGAATGGCACGAGAAGTTAAGGTTTCATTAATTCATCCACCAACCACCTCCATGGTTACAAGTGTCCCCTATTTATAGGACTCAACTACCACATAACAGAATTTATTACAATGCCCCTCAACTACTATAGTACATTCCTGGAATATTCTGCCGCTAGCCTCTTATTCGCGGGGCAGTCCTGCCACACCGTTTCTAAGCAATGGGCCTCCATGAGCGGTCGGCCCACTGTAGCTGGTCTTCGGCCCAAAGGCCTGGCTCCCCAGCGCCGGCCTTCATCCCCCACGGCGCGCCGCTCCCTTGGCGGGCCTCCGCCGGACGGTCGGAGGCGTTCTCCGTGGGTATCCGCCCAGCCACGCGGGGGCCATGGTTCTCGCCGCTGGCCTCCGCGTTCAGGGGCGCGCCGTTGCCTCGGAGAGTCCCCGCCGGTCCGGGCGGAGACATCACCAGCTGGTCTCCGCCCGGCCACTGGCCTCAGAGCCTCCGCCATCAATGGCGTGCCATCGCCTTGGAGGGTCCCCGCCGGTCCGGGCGGAGGCATCGTCTGTAGGTCTCCGCCCGGCCGCGCAGGAGCCATGCTGGCGCGCTTGCTCCCACCGCGAGCGCCCGCGCTTGAGTACCTGGCCTTGGCGGAGTCCGTGATGACCCCTCGAGCATGGTCGGGAAATCTCCTAGTCAACGCCCGGTCTTCGCCCGCTCGAAGAAGCCTTGGCGACACCCCGCTGCCAGGGGCCTTCGCCACCCGCCAAAAGCCATGCTACAACAGTTCCCCCCTTTTGAGACCATGGTTTGCCAGAGCGTGCCGTGAGCTCAAAACGCCTTAGCCGAAGGCGTCTGCGGGGGCGGAGGCCACCTTCGGCGTCTTCGAGCGAGACCCCGCTACTTCCCCCCTGGCCCGCTCTAGCATAGCCGTTGGTCTCGTCGAGAATAGCCATTGGGCGGCAAATGTAGCCGTTGCCCTACGTCGCGGTCGTTTCCGCTGTGTCAGTGTCCGTTACGTTCCCCGCGATTTTTTTGGAGGTGACCGTTGCGCAGCGGGCTAAACTTCCGGAGATGACCGTTGTGCCCGCTGCCTATATAAGGGTGCTCTTGGTGGCGGGGTCCCCACACACACCGCTCACTCGCTTTCATTGCGTCCGAGAAAACGTTCTCTGCCCTCTTTGCTTTCGCCTCTCGCTGCCCTTGCTCGTTCCGCCTTTCTGTTCGCGCCTTGCGCTTAGGTTGCTGTCGCGGTGGCTTTCCTTTCTGCCTCCGCCCAAACTCACCGGCCCGCCTTCTCCGGACCCTACCGCCACCTTCTCGGCGTTAGGGCCGTCGGCTAGGGTGCACGCTTTGAGGAGTGCATGCTTGCCTCTACCTCCGCGTTGGAGTTGGAAAAGCTGGTGGAGGAGGATTTGGGGAGCATCTCTGGGTCTATCGGAGACCTAGTCGCCGCAGAATCCGGAGACATGGCGATAAAATCTTGGGACTTCGGCCTGTCCTCTATTACTGAGGAGGCAATCACGGAGATGCTGAAGGAGTCATGTTTTCCTTCTTCTCGGGTGAAGATCCCTCCGCCGGGTCAGACTGTTCCGGAACCGGAGGAAGGATACGCGGTGGTCTTCCGGGACTTCTTCACCTGCGGCCTCCGATTTCCTTACATTCCCTTCCTCCACCGGGTGTTGGAGACCTTCAATGTTCAGCTCCATCATCTAACTCCCACTGCTTTCCTAACTCTTAGCAAGTTTTGCTGGGCGTGCGTCTCTTATGGTGCCAAGCCAGATGTGGACACCTTTTGCACATACTATGAACTACAGAAGCAGCCGAAGAGGAAGAAGGAGGTGCGAGATGGCAAGGAGGTGGAAGTGACCTATCAGTACGGTAGTTGCACTTTCATGTCCAAGAGGAACCAAGGCGTGGACTGTCTGGAGATATCTTTTTGCCAGAAGGGCAAGTGGGACCGCGGCTGGCTTGAGCAATGGTTCTACGTGAAGACTTATGGGGTCCGCAGCACAACCGAGGATGGCGAGGAAGTCTCAGAGTATCCACTGACTTCTCGGATGGAGGAGATGGCGCCACACATGCGCGTGGATCCGCCGGAGGAGGTGTCTCCGACGCGGGAGGCCTGTGATCGGGCTTTTGCGGCCGCGTGCCGCTACTCTGGTGGTCGCGATCTGGTGGAGGAGATCATGGCCTCCAACTACTGGCCCTTGGGCAAAAACAACCCAGCTTTTCAGCTGGAATAGGTCAAGGTCCCCGTTTTTGGGCCGGAGGCCGGGATTCCGTTCCCCCGCTTTGGTCAGTCTTTGGGGGAGGGGGTGACGGAGGACGGTTTCATCTCTGAAGTCGAGGAAGCCGCCATAGGACTGGTTGGCAAGATTTCCGAGCGTGAGTACACGTCTCGGATGGCCGTGGCAGGCACCATGCCGTGGCTCAATTGAGTTTTTGAGGAGGTCGGTATCATATACCGGGAGCGTGAAGTTCCTGATGAGGTCCTGGCCTCGATTGAAAAGAAGAAGAAGAAAGCCTATGCAAAGAATGTTACAGCGGTGGCCGACTCCAAAAAGAGGAAGGGCATCGCCATATCTCGGGTGCCTGTGAAAAAGAAAAAGAAAAACAGAGCCTCGCTGATCGCGCCGGCCTTGTCTTCCCCTGGCAGTGCGGGCACTGCCTCCACCGGCAGCGAAGACGCTGAGAGCTCCTCCGCCCCGTCAGCAGACGCTCGAGTTGCGAGCGGAGGGGATCGCGGCTCTCCCGTATCTCCGGCATGCCCGACGAGCATGGCGGTGAGCGGTGCCGGGCGGCCGAAGACCAGCGTTATCCCAGCGCGCTCCTCGCATGGTGTTACGAGCGTCGGCGATCGGCCAGAAGATAGCACCGCCGAGCCTATGCCCGACGTTCTTGGCGGGCTGTGCTCAAGCTCTGAAGAGGACACGGAGGCCATCCCACGGCGTGTTCCTTCGCCCTCTGCCACTGTTGCGCTTTCGCCCGCACCTGTGGCCGACGTAGGGCGGCCGGAGGCCGCTCTTGCTGAGGAGGCTCCGGCGGCTCGGCCTTCTTCGAGCCCTCCGCCCACCGGGCCACTGGCTAGGGAAGTCCGTCCCCTTGGGCCTTCATCACACGATACAGCAGAGACTTCTACTCAGAGGGCGCGGCAAGCTGCTCTGCCCGGGCTCTTTATGAGTAAGCTCGTTTGGTGCACATCTTTATGTTTATTGTCTTCGCCCGGTTCATCCCTTTGCGTGTTGTGCCAAGTGCCAATACTATGCACCTGCTGCTTTGTAGGTGATGTCATGGCTAGACTTCTCACCCTAGAGGAGCGAGCAGCTGCCGCTGGTGCTAGGTTCGGTCCAGGGCAACCGGGGCTGACGGCGCCGGGTCCGAGTAAGTAAAAATATTTTCATTTTGATCGTCATCTAGTTTGTTTGTGATCTGCCCTACGACCTAAGCTGCTGTTGTGTCTTTTTTACGTAGGCTCCTCCGACACTTCTATCTCAGGTTGGGAGGAGTGTTATCTTGCCGTTCTTGGAGACGTCGGAGGTGGCCTTTGGCTGTTGGTGCGTTTAACGTGAAATTTGCTTTTCTCACCTCATCGTTTCTTGTGTGTTTGTTCCTCTTTGAACATATCGCTTTAAACAGCGTCTGAGGGATATGGATTTCTTCCAGTTCCTTCGCGTTCACCTGGAACACCAGAGCCTGGTGCGCGTCCGGCGGTTTTACTCCTTTCGTTGTTTTATTATTTTTTGCGTATGCTCGTTTCTAGTCTTGTTCTTGATTCCACTGTTGATCGCTTTGGGTTTTTTTTGTCGCAGGGGTATCACACGGGCGTTGTAATGGAAGAGCATTGCACCCAGGAGGTCTCCGATCATGACGCCGCGATCGAAGCGCTCAAGGTGGAAATTGAGCGCCTGGAAGGTGAAAAAGGGGGTCTGTCGGACTCTCTCACAGCTCTTCGCCTATCTCTAGTGGAGAAAGAGCGAGAAAAGGATGGCTTGAGGGTCGATCTTGCCAAGGCCCGGGAGGCGGAGGTTTTGTCCGCCGAGCAGACTCGTAGGGCGAGTGAGCTGGCCGAGGGTCTCCGGCGAGAGCTTGCCTCTGAGAAGGAGTCCACAGCAGCGGTGAGGGAGCAACTTTCTCTGACGACGAGGCATTTGGACTCGGTCAAAGGGGTCCTCGCTGTGACTGTTGGTCACTACCGGGCCACCGTCGCTGAGCTTGGAGGCGATACCTCCGCTCCTCTGGAAGAAGACAGCGTGTACGCCCTCGCCTCTTGGCTAAAGCGTCATCTTGCAAAGCTCCCTGGTCTGATCAACGGTTGCACGGACTATGGGGCACTAGCGGGAGTAGCGAACTATGCCAAACTTTTGGCATGCGGCGGGTGTTCGCACACCGAAAGTATTCCGGAGGGGGCGCTGCCTGGTCCGGAGGAGCTCGGTGAGACCTCTCTTGGCTTGCAAAAAACCTTGAGAAATTTCATCGGGCACTTTTGGGCTCCATTTGGGAGATCTGCTGCCCAGAAACTAGCGGAGGACAAGAGGGCGAAGGTACTTACAGTTTTTGTAGTCGCCCTTTTTGTCCTTTTTTTGTTGCTTTTGGCCCTAACATTCTAGCCTACGCTGTAGGATGCGCAGAAGGGTCTTGCGGGCAGGCCTCCGTCGGTTCCACGCTCGGTGTCTGCGGTTGGTGCCTCCGCCGCTGGTGGTGCTCCGAGGGGATCTACCATCGGCGAAGTCGGTGGTCGGAGGCCGCAGGCTCCGTCTCCGCCCACCGCTGATGCGAGCTCCACTCCAGGGACTTCCGCCGCTACCGATGCACCGGAGGTCTAGGCTCTTTGTAGCATTTAGCTGTTTTAGCGTGTACCTCGCAGTCCAACTGTGCTTTTGTGAATAAAGTTTATTTTGTTCTGAATGGTTTTGTGCAAAATTTTAATCTTGCGCAGGTTCTGAATTGGGAGCCTACGCAAGACGTTGCTCCTTTGACTCTCTACAACGACGGTATTTATGTGAGCGGAGAGCTTTGGGAGTATTGGCGTTCGGCCTTCCCCCGCAGCATCGCGCACGACGTATTTGAGTCAGTTAGGTTTGACATAGACGACGAGCGCGCTGGGTTTACTCGTGCGCTCGCTTGGCGTGGACCTCCGCCACAATAGTTAGGATTTTATTTCAAGTTGGTGTCCTATATGAATGTTTCTCGACACCTTATGGAATACAAGACAGGTTCACTTTCTTGATTATTTGTGCGGTGTCTTGAGCCCGTCGTGATAGTTTACATATCTCGTCTAGTCCCGAGCTCGCGCGCCGTTGTCCTTTGCTCGGGCGATCGAGCGCGATACAGAGGTGGTGGCCAGGACTTTCGGCCCATTTTTTCTCATTCTCTGTGTTTGCTTGATGGCCGGGGTAGAAGTCTCCGCAGCTTTTCGACCGGCGGAGGCGTACTCAAAGTCCGCCTGGTGAGGCTTGCCGATTCGTTGTTTGATCTGGCTGGGGGTTTGGCGCAGCTTGTGCAGACGGCGGAGACTCTAGATATTTCTTTAGCTGGGTGTTTTAGCTGTCTGTAGGTGTGGGTCTCCGACGCTGCGCACCCATGGGACATGGTTGATCTTTGGAGATGGCAGGTTAGGTCTCCGGCGTCAGGGGGGATGTTACGAGTTTTCGTGCGATATCCCCCTGCTCCCGTAGGCCTTTGCTGTTCATCACCATGCCATAGGCCCTCTCTCTTTTCCCACTGTCTTCGACTGTCTACCGTTGCCTCCGATTTTACGAGTTTTCGTACAATATCTACGGCCGACTTGGATATCTAAGGAGACCCCTGCCTCCATGGCTATTGCTATGGCTTTTGCCTGCACTATGCCTTGCTCCCCCCTTGCGCCCTTGCGCCTTATGCTGACTGAGTTTCTTAAGGGCACGGGGGGAATCCGTTTTTATAGTGGGGTGGTGGCTTTCGGGCGTTAACATTTTTGTACGTTGTTAGGTGGAACGCATCTTGGCTTTAATGGCCTGTATGTTGCCTGAATTAATCGTTCTTCTTGAGATCTTTGAAGTAAAGAGGCCTGGCGCCGCAGTGGTGGTAGTGTTTTGCCAGGCACTTTCTGTTTTTCCTATTTTGGATAGCGGAGACCTTTTTCCTAGTTTTTGCGCCACAATTTTGTTTCCCCTGACGCTAGGGTTTTTTTCAAAGGTCGGAGGCCTGTTCCACCGAGGTTATTGCCCTGATGCCTGAGTTCGGTCAGGTCTTTGTCAATGGTCGGAGGTCTTTTTGGTCGAAGATTTTTGCCTTGAAGCCTGACTTTGGTCAGTTGTTTGTCAAGGATCGGAGGCCTTCTTGGCCCGAGGATTTTTTCCTTGATGCCTGACTTTGGTCAGGTCTTTGTCAAGGATCGGAGGCCTTCTTGGCTCGAGGATTTTTTCCTTGATGCCTGACTTTGGTCAGGTCTTTGTCAAGGATCGGAGGCCTTCTTGGCCCGAGGATTTTTTCCTTGATGCCTGACTTTGGTTAGGTCTTTGTCAAGGATCGGAGGCCTTTTTGGCCTGAGTTTTTTTGCCTTGAAGCCTGACTTTGGTTAGGTCTTTGTCAAGGGTCGGAGGCCTTTTTTGGCCATAGAGGTCATTTCAAATTGCCCTTGCCTATGGCTGGCGCTTTGAAAGGACCTATTTTTTTTGTTTACCGAATATTGTGGCGCCAGAGCTGGCCGCTTTCGGTTTTGGGTTCTGTGTGGTGTTCTTTTGGGAAATTACCTCTTTATACTTGTAGAGGATTTTTACATTGAGCCTGCCTCATTAAAAACCTCACCTCCGTTTGGAGTTCCCCTGTGAGGAAAAGAGTGCAGGCTCTTTTGCATTTTGTTTTGAATGAAGTAAAAAAAACTAAGGTAATTGCATGTAGGGGCCTCCGCTTATATTTTGTGGAGGTTGCCCTTTGGTACATTGCCTAGATGTAGTATCTGCGAAGGCTGTCGATATTCCATGTGTGGGTTGTTGTGACACCTTCGCTGTCGGTCAAGTGGAAAGAACCAGGTCGGCCTGCTGCCGTTGCTGTGTATGGGCCTTCCCATTTCTGTTGCAACTTACCGACAAGTTGTGCGTTTAGTTTTCTCCTAAGTATGAGGTCTCCGTGTTTTATATCTTTCCTTACCACTTGAGAGTCTCTCCACTTCTTGGTTTGTGACTGATAATTTGCAATGTTGTCAACTGCTTCTAGTCTGGTGGCTTCTATTGTTTCTTTTGCATATTCTTCATCTTGCAACATCAGCTGGCTTGTTGTGCGGAGGCTTTCGTGCTTTATTTCTTCTGGCATCATGGCTTCTTCTCCATAGAGTAGTTTGAATGGTGTGAATCCTGTTGTTCTTGAGACGGATGTATTGTGTGACCAAATAACTCTAGGTAGTTCATCTATCCATCTTCCTTTGCGTAGGCCCAACAGTGTCTTTGATATTACTGAAAAGACTATTCTGTTTGCTCTTTCAACTGCTCCATTGGACTCTAGGTGGTATACAGAGGCGAAGGCTAATTTTGTCCCTATGCTTTTGTAGAATTCTTTGAAGTTCTCTGAATCGAATTGTTTTCCATTGTCTACTGTCAAGATCCTTGGTACACCGAATCTGCAAACAATGTTCTGCCAGAAGAATTTTCTGATAGTTTCTGAGGTTATCTTCGCTAGCGGCTTTGCCTCTATCCATCTTGTGAAATATTCCACTACCACTACTGTGAATCTGTTTCCTCCTTGGGATGGAGGTAATGGGCCAACCAGATCCATCCCCCATCTTTGCAGCGGCCATATCGGAGGTATAAGCTGGGTCTCCACCGATGGTTTTGACTGTCCTGGAGAGAAAGTTTGGCATGCTTTGCATGTTCTGACTGTCTGCTCTGCATCTTGTATGTGTGTTGGCCAATAAAAGCCTTGCCTTATTGCCTTTGCTGATAAAGCTCTGGAGCCAATGTGCGACCCGTAGATTCCTGAGTGTATTTCTTGAAGCAATTCTATGCCTTCGCTCTGCGATATGCATTTGAGGAGAGGCTGGACTACTCCTTTCTTATACAGTACGCCATTTACGATTGTGTAATTTCTTGTCCTGGCCTGTATTCTTGATGCTTTTGCTTCATCTTCTTCGGTTGTTTTGCCTTCTAGGAATTCTGTTATCACCTTTCTCCAATCTTCATTTTGTAGGTGTAGTATGGGTTTTGGTGCCTTCGATGTCTCCGCAGTTGCCAGAGCCTTCAAGATCTAGTAAAAAGTGTTTGGAGGCAGTGACAGGTTGTTTGCCGTAGCCTTTGTCAATTCATCTGCCTCTGCATTTTCTGATCTTGGGATGTGCTTTAGGGTGAAACCCTCGAATCTCCGCTCTATGTTTCTAACAACGGATAGGTATTTGATGAGTTCTGGCTCTCTTGCTGTGTATTATTTTTCTACTTGGCCAGTGACCACTTGAGAATCTGTTTTGATTGTCAATGTTTTTGCCCCTAGGGCTTTTGCTTTGCTCAGCGCTAATATCAGGCCTTCGTATTCTGCTATGTTGTTTGTTGATTTGAACTCTAGCCTTACTGCGTATTTCAGTCTGACGCCGGAAGGTCCCGTTAGGACAGCGAAGGCTCCTGCTCCAGCTTTGCCCTAGGCTCCATCTGTGAATGCTATCCAGCCTTGAGCTGTTGGTTGCGTCTTGGGCTCTGTCAGAGGTGTCCAATCTGCTACAAAATCAGCTAATGCTTGTGATTTGATTATTGTTCTGGGGACATATGAGATTCCAAACTGTGATAGTTCTGTAGCCCATTTGCCTATTCTGCCAGAGGCTTCTTTGTTTCTAAGCAAGTCTTGTAGTGGCAGAGATGTTGGAACTGAGATTTCGTGGGCTTGAAAGTAATGCTTTAGTTTTCTTGATGCCATCAGCACTATGTAGGCGACTTTTTCTACCTCTGTATAGTTTAGCTTGGCTCCGGACAGTGCTTCTGAGATGAAATAAACTGGTTTTTGAGTTTTGCCTGATTCTTTTTCCAGCTCGTGGACTAAAACTGCGCTGACTGCATGGTCGGAGGCCGCCACATACAACAATAGGTGGCTGTCCGATTCTGGGACGGAGACCATCAGTGAGTTTGCCAGATACTCTTTCAAGTCATGAAATGCCTCCGACTGCTTGGGCCCCCATTCGAAGTTGTCTCCGCCCCTTAGGGCTTGGAAGAAGGGTAGGCTGCATTCTGCTAATTTTGAGATGAATCTGTTGAGCGCTGCTATTCTTCCTGTTAGCTTTCGTACTTCCTTCTTGTTTTTGGGCTCTGCCATTGCTATTATTGCTCTGGTTTTGTCCGGGTTTGCTTTGATGCCTTCGCTGCTTATGATATAACCGAGCATTTTCCCTTTTGTAACTCTGAATATACATTTCTCTGGGTTGAGGCGAAGGCCTGCTGTCCTGAGGTTGGCGAAGGTTTCCTATAAGTCGGAGACATGATCGTCCTTGTTCTTGCTCATGACGACTATGTCGTCGACATAGGCTATGATGTTTCTATCTAGCTGTGATCCCAAAACCTCCTTTGTCATTCTAGCGAAGGTTGCTCTGGCATTCTTTAGTCTCTCTGGCATTTTGGTGTAGCATTATGTCCCGAATGGGGTGGTGAAACTTGTCTTGTCTTCATCTTCTTTTTTCATCCAGATTTGGTGATACCTAGAGAAATAGTCGAGGAGAGAGAACCTCTGGCATCTGGCTGCCTTGTCGATGGAGGCATCTATTCGTGGCAATGGGAAAGGGTCTTTCTTGCAAGCTTTGTTTAGATCTGTGAAATCTATGCACATTCTCATTTTGCCATTTTTCTTTGGTACCAAGACCACGTTTGCGAGCCATTCTGAATACTTGACTTCCCTGATCACTTTTGCATCTAGCAATCTTTGCACCTTCGCCTTTGCTGCCAGGATTCTATCCTCCGACATTTTTCTCTATTTTTGCTTTCTTGGTCTCATGTTTTCGTTGATATCTAGTTTGTGCTGTATGATGTCCCTGCTGACTCCCTAGAGGTCGGAGGCTGACCAGGCGAAGATGTCCTTGTTTTTTACTAGGGTTGCCATGAGCTCTTCCTCTTCTGCCTTGCACAATTTTGAGCTGATTGTTACTTTTCTGTCCGGTAACTCTTTTTCTAGAGGGGTCAGCTTTGTCTCTTCTTGACCTGCCATATCTGTTTCTCCTTTGGGCATGTCCGGAGGCTCTAGTTCTTTGTTCGCTGACTCGACTGCATTGATGTTTCTTTGGGCTCTATAGATAGCTTTCTCTATGTTTCTTGCTTCTTTCTGGCTGCCTCGAACTGTGATAATACCATGGAGTGCTGGTATCTTCATGCACAGGTAGGCCATATGCAGTGCTGCATTGAATTTGGTTGTAAATCCTCTGCCCAAGATGGCATTGTATGGGTAATACAGATCGATGACGTCGAAGGCTATGTATTTGGTTCTGGCATTCGCTTGGGTTCCGAACGACACTAGGAGTGAGATTTTTCCTAGTGCTTGTATCTGCTTGCCTCTGAATCCTATTAAAGGGGATTTGGAGGGTTGTAGTTGATTTCTCCTGAGCTTCATTTGGTCGAATGTATTTGCGAAGATGATATCTGTCGAGCTGCCTATGTCGACCAGTATTCTGCTTATCTCCCATGCTGCTATGTTTGCCTTGATCACCATTGCATCTGCGTGAGGGTAGCTTTCTAGCTGGAGATCTTCTTCTGTGAAGGTGATTGGGATTCTGGACCAATCTGTGTGTTTCGTCGGGCCTTGGACTGCTACATTGTTTACCAGGCGGAGGTGATCTTTTTTTACTTTTTCATTTGAAACTCCATCGATGATCCTCCAGCGATTGGTAATATCATGCCTATTGTTGGCAGTGCTCCATGAGGGTTGACTTGGTTTTCTGGGTTTGGCTCGTTTTTTGGTGTTGTAGGCTGGTTGTGTGGTGGTGGTGGAGGCAGTTGCTGCATGTGGTGTTGTGGCTGTGGAGGCTCGAACCTTATTCGGTTTTGCTCTGGTGGGTTTGTTTCGAGGTAGGTTATATGGGGAGATTTTGGGTTTATGTAGGTCAGGCTTTCCTCCGACCTGTAGTTGCTCGCCGGAGTCTGCTGCGAGGGTGATGACCACCATGCTGGTAAGAAGTTTGGGTAATAGGCAGAGGCCAGTGTGGAGGGATGTATTTGTGTTGCGTTTAGCGCTGGGTACATTGGGCAGTACTGTTGGTGGCTAGTTGTGTATGTGGTGTTGACCTCTCTTGCGCTCTGATGTGTTGGAGGTTGGGTAGTCTGCTTGTTCTTCATCCTTTCTTATGTTTCTTTTATCTTCGGACAATCTTTGGTGTTGTGCCCTGCGTTTTCGCCGTGAAAGACGCAATATGGCTTGCGTTGTTTCTGGCTTTGGTTTCTGTTCCAGTTTTTTCCTTGGTAACCTTGGCGACCTTGGTTCCTTGTTTGGGTCTCCGGCCGTGTTGGCGCTGGCTGTTGCCCTTGCTCGTGTTGGGGTTGACCCTCAATACTAAGCACTTGTCCCTGGCCTAGCTTCTAATTTCATACATTCTAGTTCGTATAGGTTTTCTAGGAGTTTTTGCTGCTGTTTTGTTGTCTATTTTGACCTTACTCCTCTAGCCTCTTGCGTAGGTCATTGTCTGATCTGCAGCACTTCTCAAACTCATCGTACAACTGCTGAATGGAGGTTGGTTTCTCTCTTGCTAAGTGTGCTGCGAACGGCCCAATTCAGAGGCCTTTGATCGCAGCTTCAATGGCGATCTCGTCTGGGACATCTGGTGCCTTCGCCTTTAGTTGCATGAATTTCCGGAAGTAGTCATGTAGTGTTTCTCCCTGCATTTGCTTGCACTAAAACAGATCTGTGGAAGTCAGCGACTGTGCTATTAGCCCTTTGAAGTTTGCCAATATCTTGTCCTGAAGGTTCTCCCAAGAATAGACTGTGCTTGGTTTAAGCACAGAATACCAAGCCAGTGCGTCGCCTTCGGCTGCAATAACAAATGACTTTGCCAAGACGGCATCATCTCCGTCGGTGGAGGCTACTGCTGCCTCGTAACTCATAATGAACTGATGGGGTCAGTCTTTCCGTTGAACTTGGGTAGTGTGATTGGCTTGTATGATGTTGGCCATGGTGACTGTTGTATGCCTTCAGATAGTGGGGACTTGGGATCGATAGGCCTCTGCATTACCTGAGATGGCATTATCGGCTGGCTGATCACTGGCGTAGAACCCTGAAGCATGGCTGCAGTTGGTGTTGCTGTGGAGGTTGGGATTGCGGAGGTTGTTGCTGGTACTGCATGCTGCATACTTAGCATCTCAGCATGTAGGACTCCCAACTGCTGCCTTATTTCTGCTACTTGTACTGACGCTTGGATAGCTTGCTGATTAGCTGCGAATGTTGCTGCCATTCTGTCCCTCTCTTGTTGCGCTCTTTGCAACTATGCTTGCAGCTGTTGCAGTTCTTGCTCGGGTGCTGTGGCTGAGTTTGGTTGGGCCTCCGAATCTTGAATCTCTTGGTCTTGGGGTTCTGGTGGTTGACCCTAGGCGTCTGCTCTAGTGTCATCCGCCGCTGGCGAGGTTGCGTAGGCACTACGAATGTTGCGCCTAGGCCTTCCTCGCTGACCTGTGGCCGCTACTGCTCTGGTGGTGGTCTTTCTTTTCCCTGCCATCGTTGGTTTGCCTTGGCTCAACCACGGTGGGCGCCAATGTTGAAACTAGAGGTTTCAACCTGCGTGGCGAAGACCAAGGCCTCCGCCCGTCGGATGGCCAGCCTCGGGCGAAGGCTCGGGGTACGAGCGTCAGGGGGGATAGTGGAGAGTAAGGGAATGGCACGAGAAGTTAAGGTTTCATTAATTCATCCACCAACCACCTCCATGGTTACAAGTGTCTCCTATTTATAGGACTCAACTACCACATAACAGAATTTATTACAATGCCCCTCAACTACTATAGTACATTCCTGGAATATTCTGTCGCTAGCCTCTTATTCGCGGGGCAGTCCTGCCACACCATTTCTAAGCAATGGGCCTCCATGAGCGGTCAGCCCACTGTAGCTGGTCTTTGGCCCAAAGGCCTGGATCCTCGGCGCCGGCCTTCATCCCCCATGGCGCGCCGCTCCCTTGGCGGGCCTCCGCCGGACGGTCGGAGGCGTTCTCTACAGGTATCCGCCCGGCCGCGCGGGGGCCATGGTTCTCGCCGCTGGCCTCCGCGTTCAGGGGCGCGCCGTTGCCTCAGAGAGTCCCTGCCGGTTCGGGCGGAGACATCACCAGCTGGTCTCTGCCCGGCCACTGGCCTCGGAGCCTCCGCCATCAATGGCACGCCGTCGCCTTGGAGGGTCCCCGCCGGTCCGGGCGGAGGCATCGTCTGTAGGTCTCCGCCCGGCCATGCAGGAGCCATGCTGGCGTGCTTGCGCCCACCGCGAGCGCCCACGCTTGAGTACCTGGCCTTGGCGGAGTCCGTGATGACCCCTCGAGCATGGTTGGGAAATCTCCTAGTCAGCGCCCGGTCTCCGCCCGCTCGAAGACGCCTTGGCGACACCCCACTGCCAGGGGCCTTCACCACCCACCAAAAGCCATGCTACAACACTCAGCAAAGACCTACTTTGCCGAGCGCCGCACTCGGCAAAATATGACACTCGGCAAAGAGGCCTTTGCCGAGTGCCTGGCACTCGGCAAAGACCTGCACTCGGTAAAGACTGTCTTTGCCAACTGCTTGGCACTCGGCAAAGGCAAACACTCGGCAAAGATTGATAGGGCTTAACGACATCCAGTGGCGTCCTCTTTGCCGAGTGTCCCCTGTTTGCCACTCGGCAAAGAATTTACTTTGCCGAGTGCCAACCCTAGGCACTCGGTAAAATAATTTTTTTTTGTTTTTTGCCACCAATTTTTTTTGAAGCTTTAGTACACTACCATAAACAACATGTTTAAATTTGGGACAATTTCATTGCCTTTTGGCATATTTCTATAGTTTATTTTGTTTTGTTGAATTTTTCCAGAAAATGTAAGTTTGAACTGCAGGTGCATCGAATAATGGACTACATTCGTTCAAAAAATGTTATCCTTGTTTCTTAGTGTAAATTTAAGCTAAATCCTGGAACTGTCTCAAAATTTCGATCAACGTGCTCATGGGGCAATGCTGCCAACCTGCGTGGGAGTGGTTTTTTAATTGTATAAAATGTGAACGAATTCCGAAAATCATGAAACTTGTTGAGTTGTCACCGTATCATATGCGTATGCCGTGGAAAAAATTTGAAAAAGTTTCGAGCATGTTGTCATGTATGATGCTCACAAACCAGGACATCTCCACATGTGATCACTGTAGTGTTAGTGTTGGTAGTAGTTGTAGTGGTAGTTGTACTTCTTGTTGTACTACTTCGATACTTTCATCTGCATGGAAAGAGAACTAAAGTACATGGCTCGTCTTGGTATATATATGTTTGTTGGCCTTTATGCCTATGTTTGGTATATACGTGGTTGTTGGCCATCGCGCCTACGTTTCTTACAGGTTTTGGAAACCTCCCCATGCAGGGGAGGTGCTGTCGAAATTTTCAATGGATTCTAACCTATTGCCTTTTTATGTAGGAGAAGGACCCGTGGGAGGGACTCGGTGATCCCAATCGTCTTCATCGGCGCTGCTGGTCTGCCTGCACCACATCGCCTCACCACTGCACCGACACGCCACTGCCCTACTAGCCTGACTCCACCACCACCCTAGGTATAACCCCCTCCTCCTTTGCATGCATGTTTTATATGGTCTCGTTCAAAAGAGATATGGTCGGAGGTATGCAGATCTTTGCATATCTGCGACCGTATCTCTTTCGGATTGTCCATGTATTTTGGACGCCCACGGATGCGTAGATGAGGTTAGTTTCCATGGTTCACTCCGGTCTAAGACAGACTTTCGGCATCACCTCCCTGTTGTTCTCTAGATACACACTCTCCCTTGCAGGACGTGTATCGGGAGAATAGCGGGGAGGTGCTCCCGAAATTCTATCTCGGATAGGAGCGGAGCATTGAAACTGACCTCATCTATGCATCCGCGGGTGGGATTAGGACCTATCCTCACCTATTAGATGGTAGAAATGCCATGCAGATGCAATTGTTGGTTATATTACTCGCTTATATGCCAGAGGATGGAGAACCGTGATTGGATGTACATGGGCCACACAAGTATGACCCCAGAATGGATGACTAAGACTAATGCTTTCTTGGAGCATTCATTTGGCGAGGCTGCTAGAGGGTCGAGTCGGATGCCGTGTCCCTACAACAAATGTGACAACCGTGTAAGAAAGAATAGGAAGAACGTGGGGGAAGATCTTTGCAAGTATGGATTCACACCAAACTATACCTGCTGGACCCACCATGGTGAAGCCGATCATATTAGAGAGGAGGTGGTGAGACCATACCTCGAGGCTTTTGATGGAGATGCGGGGGTAGCAGACTGGATGGATGACTTTCAGGAGGCACGGTTTGGTGAAGGATTAGAGGACGAGCCAAAGGAATCCGCAAAGGCATACTATGATATGCTATCTTCGGCACAGAAGCCCCTTCACGAAAAGACAATGGTTTCGCAACTGGATGCCATTGGATGCCTAATGGCGTTCAAGTCGTAGTGTAGCATGAGTCGAGACAACTTTGATGGTATGTTGGCAGTTGTTGGATTCCTGCTTCCGGAGGGTCACATTCTGCCGAAGAACTTGTACGAGTCACAGAAACTTCTTCGTGCCCTTAAGATGCCATATGAGCACATCCATGCTTGTCCGAATGGTTGCGTCCTATTTAGGAAAGATCATGAGAAAGCAACACACTGTCCAAAGTGCAAATCCTCTAGGTATCTAGAGGTCGACACTAGTGATGGCAAGAAGGAACAGCTTGGTATCCCCGTGAAGGTCCTATGGTACCTAATGGGGACGGGGATCCCAATCTTTCATCAGGTGATGGTAACTATCGTTGTGGCAGAGAATGACACACCGATTCGGCTTCAGATCGAAAGATTGAACCCTGCAATCTTAGCACCACAGCTCCTCTAGTTATCAACCGAGTCACGGACCAGGTTGACCTCGCCAAGAAGGCTAATCCCTGCCTACGCAATGAAGAACACAAGAAAGAACAAGAAAGATCGCAACCAAATTGCAGATGTATGATTAATCTCACGAGTTGAGGTCTCACAAACCGATGAACGGCGAAACTGTTCTTGACAGAATAATCTAAGCAGAACCCCAAACCCTAATGGAGGAGCGGCGGCTGTTTATGAAGACTCTAGGGTCATGCAAGACCCCTGGACGCGCCCCTAATGGGCCCAAACTCGATACATGGTCCAACGGACCAAAAGACGGTGTCGCAGCACCCTGGCAGATTCTGGATGCTGACTTGTTTCGACGATTCCCGTTGATTCCGAACAGCTTTTGATGTGAAACCACTTGAATTGGCTTCCTTATCAAATTAGCTTTCCATCCATATGTGGATCATCGAAAACGGAGTCCGGATGCGTCTTGGGCGACCAGTTTAAGGCAGACTGGTCCTAGAGGCCGAGGCAGACTCGAATTCGTGTTGGACTGGGCCTCCGGCTTGTGTTGGACGTCCTTGCTGGTCATCATCACCTCCTCCATGTCCTCTTAGTCCCTCTTGACCCTCTCCAATATTCCTAAGCAAGATAACATCATTAGGTAGTAGTCTATTCTCAAAAGTATGAAAAGGATCGCTTAAGAACGAGCTCACCTGTAAATTGAGTTGACGCATTCGAGCCCGAGTCATTCGACCTTGCATGACGGTTGGAGGATCAGCTGGTACATCCAAAGGAGTGATGTCCTCATCATCCTCCCCCTCTTGAATTGGAGTCGTCCGCAACTCAAGCTCATCTTCTTCTCCCAAATAAGGTTTCAAATCTGCAATGTTAAATGTGGGACTAACCCCGAACTCGGGTGGCAACTCAAGTTTGTATGCATTATCATTTATTTTCTCAATAATCTTATAAGGACTAGCTGCTCTTGGCATTAATTTAGACTTACGTAGCTCTGGAAATCTATCTTTTCTTAAATATAACCAAACCAAATCACCCGGTTCAAGTTTAATCTCTTTTCTACCTTTACTACCAGCAATTCTATACTTTTCATTCATGCTTTCAATATTTGCTTTAGTTGTTTCATGCAACTTACGAATAAAATCAGCACGCTCTCTAGCATCACTATGTATTCTCTCAGTGGTAGGTAAAGGCAAAAGATCAATATGAGCACGGGGGTTAAAACCATACACTACCTGAAAAGGACTTACCTTGGTGGTGGAATGTTCCGCCCTGTTATATGCAAACTCCACATGCGGCAAACACTCTTCCCACATCTTTAAATTGCGCTTCAAAATGGCTCTCAACATGGTGGACAATGTTCGATTCACAACCTCAGTTTGCCCATCAGTTTGGGGATGACATGTTGTAGAAAACAGCAGATTGGTCTCCAATTTATTCCACAATGTGCGCCAAAAATGACTTAAGAATTTTGCATCACGATCTGAAACAATAGTAGAAGGCATACCATGCAAGCGAACAATTTCTTGAAAGAAAAGGTCAGCAATATGAACAGCATCGTCGCTCTTATGACAAGGAATAAAATGTGCCATCTTAGAAAAACGATCAACCACCACAAAAATACTATCCCTCCCCCTCTTAGTCCTTGGCAATCCCAACACAAAATCCATAGATATATCTGCCCAAGGAGTAGAAGGAACAGGAAGAGGCATATACAAACCATGTGGGTTCAAACGCGACTTAGCTTTTTGACATGTGGCACACCGAGCCACGTACCGCTCCACATCACGCCTCATCCTAGGCCAAAAGTGTGTGGACAGCACCTCCTCCGTCTTCTTGGCACCAAAATGTCACATCAATCCGCCTCCATGTGCCTCCTGCAACAACAAAAGACGAATGGAACCAATTGGAATGCATAGGCGGTTAGCTCTAAACAAAAACCCATTGCTGATCATAAATTTATTCCATGTGCACCCCTCTCTACAATTAAGCAACACATCCTTAAAATCAGGATCAAGCGCATATTGTTCTTTAATGGATTGAAGACCAAAAATCTGGCAATCAAGTTGAGACAGCAATGTATATCTTCTAGACAAAGCATCAGCAATCACATTATCCTTCCCTTTCTTATGTTTGATAATATAAGGAAAAGACTCAATAAATTCAACCCATTTAGCATGCCTACGATTTAGATTATTTTGAGAGCGAAGATACTTAAGCGATTCATGATCAGAATAAATAACAAATTCTTTAGGCCACAAATAATGACGCCATGTCTCTAAAGAACGAACAAGTGCATACAATTCTTTATCATACGTGGAATAATTAAGAACAGGACCATGTAATTTTTCACTAAAGTAAGCAACAGGTTGACCATCTTGCATCAAAACACCACCAATGCCAAGTCCACTAGCATCACATTCTAGCTCAAAAGTCTTACAAAAATTTGGAAGTTGTAGCAATGGTGCGTGTGTAAGCTTGTCCTTCAAAGTGTCAAAGGACTCCTCATGTGCCTCTCCCTAATGAAACACCACTCCTTTCTTCGTCAACTCATGCAATGGGGCAGCAATGGTGCTGAAATCTTTAACGAAGCGGCGGTAGAATCCTGCAAGACCAAGAAAACTCCTCACCTGTGTGACGGGTTGGGGAACCGGCCAGCTCTTTATGGCTTCAATTTTCATCTCGTCCACCTCAATTCCCTATGGAGTTACAACATAGCCAAGAAAAGAAACTCGATCCATGCAAAAGATGCACTTCTCAAGGTTACCAAATAAACGTGCATCACGTAAGGCATTAAAAACAGCACGTAAGTGATCCATATGTTCATCAAAAGACTTGCTATAAATCAATATATCATCAAAGTAAACTACCACAAAGTGACCAATAAAAACTCTTAAAACCTCATTCATTAAGCGCATGAAAGTGCTAGGTGCATTTGTCAAACCAAAAGGCATAACTAACCACTCATACAACCCGAATTTGGTTTTGAATGCAGTTTTCCATTCATCTCCAAGTTTCATTCTAATCTAGTGGTAGCCACTTCACAAGTCAATCTTAGTGAAAATTATAGAACTACACAACTCATCAAGCATGTCATCTAGCCTAGGAATAGGATGATGATACCGAATAGTAATATTATTGATGGCTCTACAATCAACACATATACGCCAACTTCCATCTTTCTTAGGAACCAAAAGTACAGGAATGGCATAAGGACTAAGGCTTTCATGTACATACCCGCGGTCCAAAAGGTCTTGGACTTGCCGCTGAATTTCCTTAGTCTCCTCAGGATTGGTTCGATATGCAGCTCGGTTGGGTAAGGTCGCTCCCGGAATCAAATCGATTTGATGCTCTATCCCTCTCATAGGTGGCAGCCCTGGGGGTATCTCAGCTAGAAAAATGTCCTCATACTCCTGCAAAAGGTTAGTGATAGCAGGAGGTACCGAGCTAACAATATCATCAAATGAAAACATAGCTCGTTTGCATACCAAAGCATAGCAAATATCATCAATAGAAATTTCAGCAAAGTCACATTTTGTTGCAAGCATAACACCACCCTTCAATTTAATCCCCTCAGCCTTAGAAATAGATGTAGACTTATCCTTTTTAGGTGGGAAAATAGAATTAGCAACTTGCTGATTTTTAGATTGAACATCATTCAAACTAGCAGCGCGTTCTCTATCAGCTTGTACAATTTGAGCAGGGGTCAAAGGTACCAAAGTAATTTTCTTTCCTTTATGCACAAAAGTGTATTTATTACTTCTACCATGGTGTGTAGCATCATTATCATGTTCCCAAGGATGACCCAATAAAAGTGAACAAGCTTGCATAGGTACCACATCACAATCAACAGAATCAGCATAAGAACCAATGGAAAATGAAACTCTGTAAGTTTGTGTTACCTTTGCTTTACCAGAATCATTTAGCCACTGAATATGATATGGACGTAGGTGTGGGCGTGTGGTCAAGCTAAGCTTCTTGACCAAATCAGAACTCACCAAATTGTTGCAGCTACCTCCATCAATAATGACACGTGCTCGACGGTCGCTGATGACGAAGAAAATCTGGAACAAGTTATGGCGTTGTAGCTTCTTAGGCTGCTGGACTTGTGAGCTGAGCACCCACTGTACAATAATGCTCCTATAGGACGCCATGGCCTCGTCTCCAAGGACTTCACCGTCCTCCTCATCTGCATCTTGGTCTTCTTCATCCTCAATGTTAGAGGTGTTGATGTAACCATCTTCTATAGCAACATATGCCCGCTGACTTGGGCAGTCCTTCTGCACATGGCCAATGCCATGGCAGCAGTGGCACTGAATACCCAAAGTGCGTCCCGTCGATGCAACGGATGAGGAACTCTTGGTAGGCACCTGCAAAGAATTTTTACCTGAATCTAAAGGTCATGCGGGAAGTGTCTTAGGTGTAGCGGAAACTCCAGAGGCTGTTGGTCGCTTGCTCACAGGTGGAGGCGTCCGAAAAGTGGTTGGCTTGGTCAGCCCCGAAGATGGTGCCGAGCGTGGCGTGTATGTGCTGGTGCTGACCTTGCTCTTGCCCTGCTGTTCACGCCCCTGCAATTCCTTTTCTGCAAGCATAGCAAACTGAAACAACTGGTTGACAGTGTTAAATTCTTTATAATCAACAATGTCCTGAATGTCACGCCTCAAACCAGAATAAAAACGACAAATGGCATCTTCGTTTCCCTCTACAACACTATAGCGCATCAATCCCTTTTGGAGCTCACCATAGTAATCCTGTACAGATTTATCTCCTTGTTCTAAACGCATCAATTTCTTACGCAAGTCTCTATGATAAGAAGGAGGAACAAAACGATCACGCATAGCTACCTTAAGTTCTTCCCATGTACCAGGTAAAGCATCCTGTGCAGCTAGCCTATTCCACCAAATAATGGCAAAATCCTTAAACTCACTAGTAGCTTGTCTAACTCTATGTTGCTCAGGTACAAGGTGGGCACTAAACTTTTGTTCTACCGTCATCTCCCAATCAAGATATCCCTCAGCATCATAATGACCCGAAAAAGATAGTATTGTGAACTTAATCTTAGCATAAGGATCATCGGGCACACGGTGATTATTACCTTGACAGTGGTGGTGGTGGACACCACCCATACCTATCGTGTTGCGGCATAGACGTTGTCGTAATCTCTCTTGTCAGATAGCTGCTCGACCTATGTTTCCAGCGGCATCATGCACCGTGTCTTGACCATCGGTGTTGCTGCCGGAAACGTCATTGTTGCCCGCCACGAAGGTTTCCAACTCAGTAACCTTGTCGGTTAGCATGGAAATTCGCTTGTCCAATCTCTCCATGCTATTGCCAATGTTGAGTTCAATGAGTGCGTCAGTGACGGCCTTCCTGACGGCCTCATTCATCCTTTTTTGGGCATCCTCTACAACAGCTTGTAGTTGCTCTTGGCTGACACACTCGCTGAAACCCTTAGGATTGTTATCTGCAGTCTGTTCACCTCCTGCCATTAAAAACACAAAAACAGGAACAAACAGGTGAAAGTTATCCCTACCAAATGACTACGTGGTTGTAGTGGTGTCACTTTTCATAGCAAGTGGAAGCGTCTTACCAAGCTCTTACCAAGTTCTTACCAACACAAGCAGTGGGCGGTATAACCGGCGGCTGGTTCGTGATACCTGTGAGATAGTGGTACCGAGATTGCAAGGCCCTTTGTCTGTACTGATCTGAAGAATTTGTGGAGCTTGGAAGGCAAACAAAGAGTAATATGTATATCTGGCACACAAGTCAGTAACAGAAAGTAATGCTGAATTATAGTCCAAAGTACTTGTTCTCGTTGCTGGTCTAAAGTGTTGCAAGTACCAGGTTGTGACAAAAGTATGGTGGATAGCAAGGTGATATGTATGAGAAAAATAAGTATGGTGGATAGAAACAGCAACACAAACAAGGAACCAGACAGCACACGCAAACACAGCTCACTTTGGGCTTCTCTATGTGCTCCTCTAGATATTGTTCCTCTTTTGCCCCTCTTTTTTCTATTTCTTGGGCTGTCGTTGTTTTTTTGGGAAATTTCGACTTTTTATTTTATTTTTTGATATTTTTCCTTTACTTAGGAGCACAAAAGCAGTAACCATAGAAAATATGAGCTCAAACAAGTGTAAGACGTGGCCTGTGGAATTTTCAGAAAACTGGATGAAAATTGACAAAAACCTTGTGACCACGAAACGAGGATCTTGTGACCACTTTTTGGCCAATCTAAAAATTTCGAACCTCGATAAAATGGGGGATGGATGGATCCAAAAATTTTTTCTGATCGATTTGCATATATGGAACGTCGAAAACGAAGTTCGTATGCGAAAACTAGACCAGTTTTAAGAATTGGCTCTAAATTAGAAGACAAAACGGGAACAATGTGTGCAAAATTGGTCACAACAGCCAAGATTTGATGGAAACGATGGGGGGAAACACACGAACTAGACTCTAACACGACCTAACCAGCAACAAGACCTCGACCAGGACACAAACTCAACACGACGGACTCTGAAACTAAAATATGCAAAGGCTATGGCGCGGAAAGTTCTAGGATAGGAAAAACGAGTATGGCACTGGACTATGGGACGAATACGAAACACTCAAACTAGGGAATAACAAGTGAACCTGACGGTATACCTTAGCTCTGATTACCACTTAATGGGGACGGGGATCCCGATCTTCCGTCAGGTGATGGTAACTATCGTTGTGACGGAGAATGACACATCGATCCGGCTTCAGATCGAAAGATCAAACCCTGCAATCTTAGCACCACAGCTCCTCTGGTTATCAACCGAGTCACGGACTAGGTTGACCTTGCCAAGAAGGCTAATCCCTGCCTGCGCAATGAAGAACACAAGCAAGAACAAGAAAGATCGCAACTAAATTGCAGATGTATGATTAATCTCACAAGTTGGAGTCTCACAAACCGATGAACGGCGAAACTGTTCTTGACAGAATAATCTAAGCAAAACCCCAAACCCTAATGGAGGGGCGGCGGCTGTTTATGAAGACTCTAGAGTCATGTAAGACCCCTGGACGCGCCCCTAATGGGCCCAAACTCGATACATGGTCCAACGGACCAAAAGACGGTGTCGCAGCACCCTGGCAGATTCTAGACGCTAACTTGTTTCGATGATTCCCGTTGATTCCGAACAGATTTTGACGTGAAACCACTTGGATTGGCTTCCTTATCAAATTAGCTTTCCATCCATATGTGGATCATCAAAAATAGAGTCTAGATGCGTCCTGGGCGACCAGTTTAAGGCAGACTAGTCCTGGAGGCCGAGGCAGACTCGAATTCGTGTTGGACTGGGCCTCCGGCTTGTGTTGGACGTCCTTGCTGGTCATCATCACCTCCTCCACGTCCTCTTAGTCCCTCTTGACCCTCTCCAATGTTCCTAAGCAAGATAACATCATTAGGTAGTAGTCTATTCTCAAAAGTATAAAAAGGATCGCTTAAGAACGAGCTCACTTGTAAATTGAGTTGACGCATTCGAGCCCGGGTCATTGGACCTTGCATGACGGTTGGAGGATCAGCTGGTACATCCAAAGGAGTGATGTCCTCATTAGTACCTTCCTATCATACCGAGGATCCAACGACTGTACATGACAGAGCAGTCCGCGAAACAGATGACATGGCACAAATATGGCAAAAGATACAATGCTGACAAGATGGTACACCCATCGGATGGCGATGCATGGACCCATTTCGATGGCATACATCATGGTAAAGCTGAGGAGGCTCGGAATGTATGTGTAGCGCTGGCAACAGATGGGTTCAACCCCTATGGATTGCTGGTGGCCCTGTACACTTGTTGGCCCGTGTTTGTGATCCCCCTCAATCTCCCCCCCGGCATCATGTTTCAACCCAAGAACGTATTCTTATCACTGATAATTCCTGGACACCTGGGGAACAAGATGGGTTTGTTCATGGAGCCTCTCATTGATGAATTGATCCTTGCTTGGGAAAAGGGGGTACTGACATACGACCGAGCTACAAAGAAGAACCTCACAATGCATGTGTGGTACCACTACTCCCTGCATGACTTCCTGGCGTATGGCATATTCTACGCATGGTGTGTTCACGGGAAGTTCCCATGCCCAATATGCAAGATAGCTGTGAGGTTCACTTGGCTGAATAGGGGTGGCAAGTTTTCTTCGTTTGACCAACATCGTCAATTCCTCCCTCTTGACCATCCATTCAGATGAGATGTCAAGAACTTCAGGAAAGGGGTTCAAGTCACCGACCCTACACCTCAGGTGATGACCGGTGCCGAGTTCCGTGCTGAGATAGAGGCTCTCAAAGATGATAAAGAGAAAGGTGGTTTTATTGGATATGGTGAGGAACACCAGTGGACTCATAAATCGGGCTTGACTAGGCTACCCTATTTCAATGACCTTCTTGTTCCACACAACTTTGATGTAATGCACACAGAAAAGAATATCGCCGAGGCGCTTTTTGCAACACTCATGGACATTCCTGATAAGTCAAAGGACAACGTTAAGGCTAGACTGGACCTGGCAATGATGTGCGATAGGCCAAAGCAAGTGATGAATCCTCCCGCACCCGGTAAGAAATGGAGAAGGACTCCGGTCGATTTCATCTTGAAAAAGGACCAAAGGAAGAAAGTACTGCAGTGGATCCAGACATTAATGTTCCCTGATGGGCATGCGGCGAATTTGAGTAGGGGAGTGAACTTGTCCACTATGCGAGTCTTAGGGATAAATAGTCATGACTACCACATATGGATTGAGCGGCTCCTTCCTGCGATGACCCGAGGATACGTCCCTAAGCATGTGTGGCGCGTGCTGGTAGAGTTGAGCTATTTCTTCCACTAACTTTGTGCCAAGGAGTTATCTCGGGGTGTGATTGATGACTTGGAGAAAGTGGCACCTGTGTTGCTCTACAAGTTGGAGAAGATCTTCTCACCCGGCTTCTTCCTGGCGATGCAGCATCTGATTTTGCACCTACCGTATGAGGCACGAATGGGGGGCCCGTGCAGGCCCGTTTGTGCTATACAATTGAGAGATGTCTAAAGATTCTTTGGAAAAAGTGTACAAATAAAGCCAAAATTGAGGCTTCTGTGGCAGAGGCATTCATTCTGGAGAAGGTGTCAAACTTCACAACAGCATACTATAAGGATGGCCTTCCCAGCGTGCACAATCGTCCCCCTCGTTACAACGCAGATGAGAGTTCATCGAACCTCAGCCTTTTCAAAGGGCAACTCAGAAAGGCAAGTGCATCGGGCACCAAGACCTTGCGGCATGATGAGTGGCGCACTATCATGCTGTATGTGTTGTTGAACCTTGATGAAGTGAAGCCTTATGTGTAGTAAGTTCTCAATGAGCTTGTTACATACGCCCTTGTCACTATCCTCCATCTATCGAACCCCCTTATCTCTTGTTTTTTCAGGGAATTTCTGAAAAAAATACTAGAGAGGGAATAGGGCTCCTTCCCCTCAAGAAGAAGATAGCCTTCTCAAAGATGGTGTGCCCGATTTCATATCCTGGTTCGATACGAAGGTACCGTCCAATTTACCTTGTTCAATCTTTGACATCCCACTTTGCTCCTATGAGCGAGTAATGTAACGATCTATCCGGCCTCACCTTGTAGGCCTGCAAGGATGTGGAAATGGATGCTGAGTTGAAAGGGCTCGCCAAAGGCTTCGCCTACAAGGTCAAGTCATTCACCGTTTATGATGTGAATGGCTATCGCTTTCACACAAGAAACTACGAGCGGAGTCGGCCCAATCGGAAAACCACGAATACCAGAGTTTGTACGCCCGGCACCGATGAGCGCGACCACTATGGCATAGTAGAAGAAATATACGAGCTCAATTTTGAGTGTCGCAAAGCTCCTAATCAAGTCATATTCAAATGCCATTGGTTTAATCCTAATGTCACGAGAACAGCCCCTGAGATTGGACAAGTCGAAATTCGATAGGATTCTGTCTATCAAGGAGAGCATATCTATATTATGGCTCAACAGGCCACGCAAGTTTATTATCTCCCATGGGCGTGCCAAAAAGACCCTAATCTTATCGGTTGGTACCTTGCGCAGTTGGTATCGCCGCACGGTAAACTGTCTGTCCCAAACGATGAGGATTACAACTTTGACCCAAACACACGGGAGTTCTATCAACCAGAGGGGCTAGAAGGGAGGTTTGATATAGACTTGTTTTCGCTGATGGGCATGGAAGTAGACAATGACATTGATCAGGACGATGGAGATGAGGACGACGGAGAAGAGGTGCAAAATGCTAAGGACTTACAAATGCTTGAGCGATTATAGTTAGGCGATGACAATGATGACAACGATGGAGATGAGCCCGATTTACTCGACAATATTGATAGTGATGACGACACCTATGATCCAGCCGCTACCGATCATGAAGAATATTTCTAATTCATGTAATACTATATTATTATTATTATTATTATTATTATTATTATTATTATTATTATTATTGCAATTATGTTTCGTTCATTTTGCATCTCTTTATAAGTACTTGTAATTTAACTGTGCTAATTGGTTTACTCTTTGAAATTGTAGGCACTCGACAAAATGCCAGGCGGAAGGCAGGCCCGTCGGGGGGTCAACTCCCTCTACATGACGGAGCGCTCACCACCCCATGTTGAGGAGGACCCCTTGCTGGAGCCGCCGATGAGGAGGACGAGGAGTGGCCGTCCGAGGACGAGGGTGTAGCCGGCTGCCACCCCATCGGTGGACGAGGATGACCAGGCGGTGGGCCTGCACATAGGAGGGGTGGCACTTCCTCTGACTCATCGGACCACAGGGAGGCGGTGATAGTGACACCAGGGGGTTCCACTAGCACTGCCTCTGGCTCTACCTCGTCGGGAGTCTACTTGCACGGGCCCTCGCAGCTCCCGGCGTGGCCGATCCCACTTCACCGGCGCCCGGTGATTCGACCTAGCAACGACAAGTAAGTATTATTTCACTACTATTTCATATGACATGTTGAAAATCGAACTGCATCTCCACAATTCTTCTTAATGACTCTTGCAGCAACTGGGAAGTTGTGTCTGGAACGGGCCGGCACATCAATGGCACCCTGGGCCTTCTGATTCGGTAGCACTACCCTGGCATGGTCACCTATGCCTCGGTGACTTCGCCGCCCTGGACGTGGGACCACTTCTACGCCACCGAGGACAGCGAGTTCGGCACCGTTGTGGCGCGGATCAAGGCCGAGTTCTGGGTGAGTCTTCATCGCACTAAATTGGTCAATACTACGCATTCATTGGTCGTTCTTGAAATAATGAAACCATACATGATGTCTGTATGCAGGACTTCTTCAGGTGCAACGAAGGGTTTGAGGACTGGGCGGCGTGAGTGCAGGACAAGGTCTGTAGGTCCCGACTCTCGGACTTGTACTATGAGACGCGACTCCAGTGCATCATCAACTACAACGCCGACGTCCTTGGTCAGGTGGTGAGGAAGGCCGATGCCAGGACCAGGACACTCACCAAGGAGCAATACCTCTTGGTAAGTACAAAACATTAATAATGACTCCTTCCATGAAGAATAGGTAGGCTTCATTTCATCTTCTAACATATCAATAACTTGATGGCATGCAGCAATGTCCTGATTGGTGCGCCAGGCACTGTCTCTGTTGGGAGGCCATTGTGGACAGGTGGCTCTCGGAGGAGTGGGCGGAGAAGCACAACATCCGTCGGGACTGCCACCTGCAGATGGGTGGGGCACCACACCACCAAGGCAACCGGAGCCTCAGCGCGTACGCCTAGACATGGGTAATCTTCTTTGTGTTTTCATCTTTATTTATTTATTCTAACGCTTAATTCTCATTACTTGTAATCATCTTTGTGTTTTCCTCGTAGTCCCAGGTGCACCAAGGCTAGGAATGCAACGAGTTCATGGCGTACACCCTGGCACACAAGGGCAAGGCGACGGCCCTAGAAGTTACCTACAACCCGGCGGACGGGCCCGAGGCGTACACCAGCGCGAGCGTCCACAGCAAGCGTAGCGAGTACACCTCGGCAGCCCGCGAGCGCCATGGGGAGGACTTTGATCCGGCCACCCAGCCCTTTAGACATAGACCTCCTGATGAGGCTAGGAGGAGGGAAGAAGCATGGCCGGTACTAGATGGCGGATAGCATAGTCGACTCCGCCTCTGTTCCCAACCTCACCGAGATCTGAGCAAGGAGCATGAGCTCCTCCCTCCCCATACGCTCTCGGCAGCAAAGCTCACAGCAGCAGATGGCGGAACTCTAGGTTAGTACTGTTTTATTCGTCGTTCATTGCTTTTACACATCTACCTTGCCTTTGCATTGTTTAAACATTGCGGGTGGAATGTTGCAGGCCGACTTGCGGAGGTTGGAGGCCCAGCAGGTGGCCCAGGCGGAGGCCCATCGGCTGGAGATGGAGGCTGTACAAGCCCAGAGGGCGGCCAAGACGTAGAGGTTGCAGGACATGTTCAGCTTCATGGCGAGCCTTCAGACCTTGCCAGGTGTGGTCGTGCCCCAGTCGCTGCTCGCTCCAGTTGTGGCTCCTCCTCCTTCTGTAGGGACTCCGGTGAGTATATATGGTTGTTTATTCCTTTAGCTTGTGCGGCTCTCCTGTAGATACTCATGAATTCGCTTTTCCTTTGTGCAGCAACAGTCGGCGGGTTCGAATCCGACTCCTTAAGGTGACCCTTCTCCACAGGCCGGGTGGACAACTGGCCCTCCTCAAGGTGACAGTTCACACTCCGGGTGGGAAGGCTGGTAGTAGGTATCGTTTATTTGTTTCTTTTCATGTTGCATGGACTTGTGTTAGACTTAGCCTTATGTTGGACTACTACTAGAGACATATATATATTGTGATGGATATTGTCATGGATGATGCGAATGTATGATGAATTATGGACAATGGATTTGTATGTGATGTATTATGGATGGTGGATATGTATGTGATGGGTTATGGATGTGTATGTGATGGAATATGGATGTGTATGTGATATATCCTGTGCTATGTGTTGATATATATGTGATTTCTTTGTTTGCGCTGATGGAAAGCAAAAAACAAAAAAAAATAGCATTTCCCCCCTCTTTGCCGAGTGCCACACTCGGCAAAGAGGGCTTTGCCAAGTGCCGTGACCATGGCACTCGGCAAAGCTGGAAAGCATAGACCCAATTTCCTAGCTTTGCCGAGTGCCAGAGCCATGGCACTCGGCAAAGATTTTTTTTTTAAAAGAAAAAATTTCTTTGCCGAGTGCAAGAGTATGGCACTCGGCAAAGAATTTTCAAAAAAAAAGGAAAATTCTTTGTCGAGTGCCGCTGAGGTGGCACTCGGTAAAGAGGCCGTCAGATTTGACGTCAGTTTTTTTTTTGCCGAGTGCTGACGTGACACTCGGCAAAGGCTTTACCGAGTTCCCGATATGTGGCACTCGGCAAAGAAACTTTTGCCGATGGGTTCTTTGCCGACTGCTCTTTGCCGAGTGCGGTACTCGGTAAAGCCTTTACCAAGTGTATTTCAGGCTTTGCCGAGTGCCGCAGACACTCGGCAAATTGCCGGTTTCTAGTAGTGCTATGTATTTGACTTGTATATATGGATGAAAAATTAAGATGTATTCTATTAGAAAGATTCAAGGGCTAGACCACAATTAATCATATATGTTAGGAGAAACATGAATCAAAACTTTTGAATCAGATATCTCTAAGAGGAGCTACGTGGCCTGGCTGTCGGGCTACGTGTGCGGACGCACCAGCCACGCCCAAGCTGCCTGGCAGCATTTCCGCACTGGCGTCACATATGCAGTAGATGTCTGGATGCAGGGGTTAAAGTTTAATCGTGTCACATCGAACATTCGAATGCTAACTAGGAGAACTAAATATGAGCTAATTATAAAACTAATTGTATAGGAGTAGACTAATTAGTGAGATGAATCTATTAAATCTAATTAATCCATAATTAACAAATATTTACTGTAGCACCACATTGTCGAATCATGGACTGATTAGACTTAATAGATTCGTCTCACAAATTAGCCTCAATCTGTGTAACTAGTTTTATAATTAGCCTATGTTTAATACTCCTAATTGGTATCAAAGATTCGATATGACAGGGCTAAACTTTTGCCGAAAGGAAACAAACACAGCCGGTGTTTTGATCCAGGGGCTAAAGTTCAGTAAGTATCACATCGGACATTCGAATGCTAACTAGAAAGACTAAATATGAGCTAATTATAAAACTAATTGCACAGGAGTAGACTAATTAGTGATACGAATCTATTAAGCTTAATGAATCCATCATTAGCAATATTTACTGTAGCACCACATTATCAAATCATGTTAAATATTTTAAACTTTGACTACAAATAAATTCTCTTGGATTGAGATTGAAAATATAAAAGTGATGTAATTAGATCCATTTCGAAATGTAGTTTTATAAAATTATATATTAACCATGTTTTATAAATATTTTATAGAAAAAAATAGTGGTCAAAGTTGTTTTTAGAGACCGTGTCGATGTCTAAAAATAACTTTTTTTAACGACATGGAAGGAGTATGTCTTTATGAAACATGCCACAGTATGGCTCGGGTACCACCAAGAAAGACTCATCCGATCGTGTAATACAAGGAAAAACACAAATTAGATATGCATCCGGATAGAGGAGATCCTATTGTAACCGGCTAGAAAAAAATCCTAGTAAGTTTGAGAACCAATCTGTAGTAGTGCCCCAAGACTATGCAAGGCCTCTCTTCTTCTTTTATCTTTTTGAGCTTCTCATTGTTAGGGCAACCATTTGCAAGGTGTCCCGCTTTATGACACTAGTAGCACATGGTATGAGAAAGCTTTCTTTGTTGTAGCTTCTTTATCTTTCTTTCTCTCTTTCTTTCGCCCTTTGTCATCTTCTTCTTAAAGCCAAGGCCACATTTGTCACCATAGTTTCTTTGAGTCTTCAACATGTGCTCAAAGGTGACTTTTGAGCTGTAGCACCTCTCTAGCTTGTTGCTCAATTTCTTCACTTGTTCATTGAGCTCATTGTTCTCCTTCAAAAGGTTAGTCTCACAAGACATAGAAGTAGAACAAGCATCTATATGTGAAGAGTATGGCATATCTAATAAATCATCACAAGAGGTGGATACATGCTTCTTGCCTACATCACAAGGGTTAGCAGCATTTTGCAATTTATCATTTGCTCCATGTGATGAGCTCTCATTATTTTTAAGTTTCTTTGTAAACACTTTAATGATAGAAGCATGTTGTTCTAATAATTCATCATGAGATGCAAGTAGTGTCCCATGATTCAATTTTAGCTCATCATGTGAAGATTTATAAGCATCAAGTAATTTCTTATGTTCTTCACAAGAGTTCTTTAGAAATGAGTTTTCATTTTCTAAGTTCAATGTTTTAACTTTCTCATTTTCTAAAGACATGGTCATGTTAGCAAGTCTACTAACAAGCTCATCATTTGAATCAACATGATCAACCACATTATCATTTGATACCTTGGTGTCACCTTGTGACATGAAGCAATGTGGTGATATAGTTGGAGAGCTTTTAGTGGCATTTTTATCATGGCTTGAGCATGAACCATCATCACCATCAAGTGTGCATGGGGTAGCATCATCACTTGCAACACTTGTGGCGTCAATATCAACCTTGTCAAGTGAACTTGTAGTGGATCGATCATCATCATCACTTGACCATGAGGTGGAGCAATCTTTCATAATCACCACATTGTGATTATGCTCAACACACTCATGCGCCTCCTTCTTGGGCTCATCCTCCTTCTTAAATTTACCATCATCCCATGTGGAGGAGTCACCGTAAAAGGCTTGGAGTGCTAGCCACATATCATGAGCACTCTCCAAGTCCCACAATAGCACATGTTAGATAATAAAGAGCACGATGATCAAGTTGTAAGCAATCCTCTTGCGCTTGGGTGAGGTCATCCTTATCCAAGGCATCACGAGAAAAACCAACAACAATGATCCACCATGCCTTGGGACCCAATTCACGGAAATGATCAAGCATATGACGTTTCCACCGTGCATAGTGTGTGCCATCAAAAATGTGTGTGTCACAAACAACTTCTAGCCCAAAGTTCGCCATCCTCTCGGGTCGGTGAAGACCACAAATGAGAGACCGGGCTCTGATACCACTTATAGGGTCGAGATGGCGGACTAGAGGGGGGTGAATAGTCCTTTCTAAAATTAAATGCGTTGGCTAACCAAAACAAGTGCGGAATTATAACTATTGGTCTAGCCAAGACTACACCCCTCTATCTATGTTCTCTAGCACCTTCTAAAGATACTAATCAAGCAACAAAGGTGTCGAGCTAGCTAAAGCTCACCTAACCAATTCTAGGAGCAAGGTCACACAAACCTATGCCACTAGTACTTTAAGCAACAAGGGAGCTCCTACACATGCTAGTAAGCAAAAGCACAAAGCCACCTAATATTCACTAGCAATGCTCAATAATAAGGCAACCAATGCCAAATTAGAGAGTGCAATTACTTAGCTACACAAACTAAGCAATATGACTAACAAGGTTACACAAACCAAATTAGCCACGCAAGGGAGCTACTTCTATGCTACACAAGCAAGAAGGTAACTAGCAAGCTACACAAGCTAACTAATTACAAAAGCAACAACACAAGCTCAATGTATATGAAAGTAATCGCAAGCTTGTGTAACGGAGATGCAAACCAACGGGAAGAACAAGGTTGACACGATGATTTTTCTCCCGAGGTTCACGTGTTTGCCAACACGCTAGTCCCCGTTGTGTTGACCGCTCACTTGGTGGTTCAACGGCTAATTGGCATCACCCGCCAAGCCCGCACGTCGGGCGCCGCAAGAACCTACCCCGGAAGTGAGGGTAGCTCAATGACACGCTTTACTAAAGTTGCTCTTCGTGGCTCCCGCAGGGCGAGCACAATGCCCCTCACAAAGCACTTTTCCAGAGCGCCGCACAAGCTTCTTGCGGGCTTCGACAGAGACCACCACCAAGCCGTCTAGTAGGTGGCAACCTCCAAGAGTAACAAGCACTACCGGCTTGCAACTCGATCACCTAGTGCCACTTGATGCAACCTCATGATGCAATCGCACTAGAATCGGTCACTCACACAATCGGATGATCACTATCAAGTATGTGTGAGATGGAGGGCTCCCAAGCACTACCACACAAGCCACCAAGGCTCTAGTGTGCTCTCCTCTTCCAAGCTCATGGCCAAAGGCTGACCACGGCTTCTATTTATAACCCCATGAACAAATAGAGTCGTTACCCCTTCACTGGGCGTTTTTCGGGTCGACCGGACGCAGCACCGGACACTGCACCGGACGCACCGGTCGCTATACCGGACGTGTCTGGTAGCTGTCTGACCACCATGTGTCCTACCGTTGCCTCCAACGGCTCTTTGACAAGACGACCGGATGCACAGTACCGAAATGACCGTATGCTCAGCCGCTGCGTCCGATCGAGTCCAGTAAGCCTCTAGGGCTGACCGGACACGTCTGTTAGAAACTGACCGGACGCTGAGCCTCAGTGTCCGGTCAAGTACAGTAAGCACCCATGGATGACCGGACACGTCCGGTCACACCAGACCGGACGCTGTCAGCGTCTGATCGACTGTTGCGTCCGGTCACACTATGTAGTTCAGTCCTGAGCCACATACCGGACGTTTCCGATATCCATACCAGACGTGTCCGATATCCATACCAGACGTGTCCAGTCACTCTATGACCAGCGCGACTAACTCCTTTTCACCTCTAACTTCTTCACCCTTGCTCAAATGTGCCAACCACCAAGTGTATCACCTTGTGCACATGTGTTAGCATATTTTCACAAATATTTTCAAGGGTGTTAGCCACTCAACTTGCCATGCCACTCGATCCTAGCGACGATGCAAAGTTAGATTACTCGAGTGGCACTAAATGACTGATATGCAAACAAGTTTGCCCCTCTTGATAGTACGGCCATCTATTCTAAACCCAGTCATAAACTTCTCTACACACATATGACCGGTGAAATGAAATGCCCTAGGTTATACCTTTGCCTTGCGCATTCCATTCCATCTCCTCCAATGTTGATGCAACACATGCACCAACACGATCAACAATGATATGATCCACTTCATATCATCGCGTGATCATATTGGTTCATCAATCTTGACTTCACTTGCTTTTCACCGTTGCCTTCGTCCATCGGCGCCAAGTCTTGCTCAAGCTTCACCGTCATGCGGTGCATCGCTCCAAAGCCTCCGACTTGCCCTTCACGCTTGCAACTGGTCCATCAAGCCAAGTCGTGTCTTGATCTTCTCCACCTTGATCACATGACTCAATGTCATGTCTCATATGCAATGAGCTCCTTCATCATCACATGTGTGAGCTTTGCAATATCTCTAAGCCATTTTCACCTTTATGGCATATGTTGCTCACACACATGTACCTGTGGACTAATCACCTATGTATTTCACATAAACATAATTAGTCCACCTAGGTTGTCACTCAATTACCAAAACCACACAAGGACCTTTCAAATGGCTTGCCAAATCGGGTATAGTGCGGCCTCTGTTCCCATGTGTATAGGTTGCGTGTCAATGTGCCATCGGGAAGGGGGGTCCTATATCTGTTTGCCGAGTGAATCTAATGGCCCTAACTTGTTAGATGAACCTTTGAAAGGCTTCATAGTGAACCATGCCGACCTTCCTTGGTAGTGGGTCAAGAGGTTGGCCGCCTCGGGCGAAAGGGTAAATCATGACTCACCATGAAAGTGTACAACCTCTGCAGAGTGTAAAACTGGTATATCAGCCGTGCTCACGGTCACGAGCGGCCTTGGAACCCTTATAGAATAGATGATGAACATAGATGATACTGATGATGAAAATGCTCACTAATGATTACTGTTTATGCTATTTATTATTCATGTTTACCTGATCATGTGTTTACGGGCTTATGATAAACTTGTTGCTACTCAATTGCTAAAATCATGACTCATTAAAAGCTAATCGCAGTAAACCAGTGTCAGCCTTTTAAGCCTCATGAACCCCATGATATATTTGTTGAGTACGACATGTACTTACGCTTGCTTTATTTTTCATATATTTGGATAAAAATCCCGGATGGGTACCAGATTGCTAGAGTTTGGAGGAATTAGGCTTGTGGTCAACCAGTCAGTTGTCCCTGTGGATTTAGAGTCTTCGCCTGAAGATCGGAGTAGTCTTTACGCTGTCTATACTCTGAGGTTATCTTTATACTAAGGCCCTGTTTGGTTACCCCTCCTAAAAGCTTTAGGAGCTAAAATCTAGATAGAATTTGCCTAAAGAACCAAACACATCCTCCTAAAACCTCCTAAAAACTTTAGGAGAGGTCAAAAACTTTAGGAGCTCCACCCCCTCCTAAAACCTCCTAAAATCCATCTGGACCCCCACTACCCCCTCTCTCTCTCTCTCTCCCACCCTCCCTCCCCCCGCTGCCGCCGCACGGGCCCGCCCCCGCTCCCTCCCGAACCCCGCCGCCGCTCCCTCCCTCCTAAAACCACCCGAAACCACGTTCTGGAGGAGAGCAATGGTTTCCATCGGCACTTGGGATCTCATGCATGAAGCCGTCTTCTCGCTCGGTGGACATCGCTCGCCGCCGATGGTACCTTGCGCGGCGGATCTCACTCGCCGCCGGTGTGACCTTGCGCTCCGGGCAGGTCCGAGGCACTGCGTGACCTCGCGTGCCGGGGCAGGCGCGAGCCGCTCCTCCTCCACCGTCGCCGCTTGCGCCACGGGAGCGCTGCTGTCTGGGTAGGCGCGGGTCGCTCCTCCTCCGCCGTCGCATCTTGCGCTCTGGAATCACCTCGCGCTCCTGTGTTGGCTTGGTGCTCCGGCGCCAGCGGAGCTCTTTAGCAGCCTCGCAGTGGAGCTAGCGCGCAGGCTCGCCGCCATGGAGCTCGCGCCCAGGCTCGCCGTGGCGCTCGTGGGCAGCCTCGCCGCGGAGCTCGCGGGAAGGCTCGCCGCCGTTGAGCTCGTGCCCAGCCTCGCCGCGGCGCTCGCGTCCAGGCTCGCCGCGGAGCTCGCGGGCTGGCTGGTGGTGCGACGGGCGGAGGGGCGCGCGCCTGCGGTGGAGCCGGCCTCGTCGGAGCAGGAGGCGGCGGGTGCAGGGGTAGCAGGGGTAGGAGGAGGAAGGGCAAAAGTGTCTTTGTTCAACAGTACTTATTGCTTTTAGTCACCTTTAGGAGGTGGAACCAAACATATTTTTAGGAGATTTTAGATGGCTGCTAAAAGCTCCTAAATCTTTTAGCTCCTAAAAAATTTAGGAGGTGGGAACCAAACAGGGCCTAATACGCTATGTATTTAAGCATTGTCTTTTGATATTACCCTTATTTGTAGCTATATGTGAGATTTGACTTTCTAGACTCACATATGGTGTGTATCTGATTTTGTCCTTAAAACCGTGTGCTACCCCGCACCAGCCATTTTCGCACTGGCGTCACATATGCGGTAGATGTCTGGATGCGGGTTAAACTTTAGTCGCGTCAATTCGGACAATCTGTAGTAGTGCCCCAAGACTATGCAAGGCGGGTGTGGGCTCTCTATATCAAGACACTAGAAAATAGGCATCACAATCCACCAAAATGCAAACATGGGTATTACTTCCTCGTGAAAAGCCTAAACATGAATAACTCTGTATCTTGTGTTAATACCATCGAGCTCCACAGTCAGCGCATAGCCCCATGGTCATTATTACCAATAACCAGTGGCGGAACCAGGGGGCAGCCGCCAAGCACGGTAGACTTCATACATATATAAATATTTGAATTTATAGCACAAAATATATTAATTTTTACTCATTTTGTATTAAAATATTATGATTTTGGTTATAAATAGTGTAATTTTTTAAAAAATTTGTTAAAACATATAATTATGTATATTTTATCACACTAAAAAATACGATCATATTTGTCCGGCTCCCTTAATCAAAATCGCTGGTTCCGCCTCTACCAATAACAAACACCGACAAAACACAATATAAAATAGACTCTAAATTTGCATCTGAACAACCCATTTTACCATTATGATAGATAATCTTAGCAACTTCTTAAATTTACATTTAAATCACCTACTTTCTGCCTTTATTGAAAGCAAAGTAAAATATTCTCTAAAATCTACATCTAAATTACCAACAACATGAAAATAAATAAATAACCGTAAATTATACCTATATATGTTTATAAATTATTGAAATGCTAACTTGTAATTGTGTCATCATGCAAACAAAGTATACATACAACCATAAATATATGTTTGCATGTTTTAGTGATCATGCAAAATGTCTCCTTAACGACTCATATACCAATGATACTAGCAATCCATTCAAAATTTTATTAATATCCATGGCAATGATTATATAAACTATTATATCACTTTAGTTAAATAAATATATATTTTTCTTTAAAAAAGATAAATTTATATATTTTGACTTAGACATTATGATATATATAGTGAATTACGGCCACTCTATTTAAAAAAATACTACTAGACACAATTATCTAATAGAGGAAATGATGATGATGCCCCGTTATCTGACGAGAATCTAGAATGTAATGCTTTTTTCAGAAAAAAAAAAAACTCTGAAGAGTAACATTTAATTTTGCCGATACGGTTTATTAGAGTAAGCGAAAGAAGGGCAATAATATTTCGAATGGCTTTAGTTTGGAAATTAGCTAGAGACGCTGCACCGTACCATATTATATTACTGGTGGTACGGATGAGAAAAGTCGTCGTCTTCTCTTTGCTTACGTCTCCGGTGGCCAGAGTGGCTGCTACCACCTGCTAGTCGCCATCGGCCACCCACCGAACTGCGTTATATAAACACATGTACGGCCCCGTGATCTTGGCATCAACGTCGGACAAGCAAAAACTAGGGCAAGTCAGTGATCCATCCAAGTGGTGGTACGTGTGCTACGTACGGTGGTCGTACGACCGACCGCGAGGCTTGCCGCCGCCGGCCGGCAACGACAACCACGGCGGCGGGCCAGCAACAACGACAGCAATAACAGTGGCGAAGGTGGCGTCGAACGGGGCGTTCCAGGGGGAGAACCCGCTGGACTTCGCGCTGCCGCTCATCATCCTGCAGATCTGCCTCGTCCTCGTCGTCACCCGCGGCCTCGATCGCCTACCTTCTCCGCCCGCTCCGGCAGCCCCGCGTCATCGCCGAGATCATCGTAAGCGCGTCCGTTTACTCATTTTCCGTAGCTATCTATATATTTTATCTACTAGCTAGTGTGCATGCATCATGCATGCCCGGTCGGCCGTGTGCTGCTGGGTCGACGGCCGGCCGTGGCCACTGCCACCCGGGCCTAGCCAGAGCCGGCGACAACCGTACCAGACTACCCGTTGCTCCTGATCCAGCTACCCAGTACCAAGTACACACTAACACCTACGGCTATTTTCTTAGATCTCGTTTAATTAGGAGGGCTTCTAATTCCTCACGGAACGGCTCCGACTTGTAGATCTAGAGAATATTCTGTACTATAATAAGAAGTTATTTTTTCTCTCTTCTAGAAATAAACTAGTAAAGGTATTCCTAGTTTCACTAGTTCTAAGTCTTCCGAACGAGCCAAAGCGAAAAAAAAAAGAGCTAAAAATATATATTTTTTTTCCAAAGTGTGCTTCATTAAGGGAAGTTAGAGTTGTTACACAGCCCGGAGGCGTACAACGGCGAGGTGTCGTTGGCCCGTCCGGTGGAACACTGACATAGATCACCGGCTCTTGCTATTTGTCTATCCATGTTGGTGGCATGCATGCTTGCGGCGACTCACCTTCTTTCCCACTATGATGCCCATGCACGCAAGAATAAGGCTCAATTCAAAACACAAGATTTATTTTACATTTTTTATGAAATATAATTGAAGTGTTTCTATTAATTTTTGGTGCGATTCTAATAAAATTCATGCATTATAAATAGACCCCAGTAATAGTGTATGGCCCTGATTGGCAGAGTTCTTGAAGCTGATTCTCTGCTGAATTCAGCAGAGCTCTGCCAAACAGTTTTTCAGAGATAAACGATTCTCTACTGATTCGGTGAAGTAATTATCTGAAATGAACTAATAGGCTAACAATTGAACAAATTAAATTCTCCCGATTCTGTGCAGTACTTCTCCATTGTAAATTTGAGAGTTTATGTTAAAAAATCAAAAAGATTCACTTGTATCAGAGAATCAGCTTCCATAGAGAATCAGAATTAGATTGAACTCTACCAAAAATTAAGGCCCTGTAAGTGAGCAGTACGAATGAATCGATCTTTGATGGTACTATCCTGTGCGTACGTATAACTAGGCTAAACGATGACGCGCATGTTCGAAACATCAAACGTATATGATATATGTAAACCTAAATATATATCTCCAGCTATAAATAATTGTGGAACATAACTAACTCGATCTTGGTGCTCATATCATACTAGGCTTAGCATGCAATGAGGTTGCATCAAGTTTACTTTATGTTTTCTCCAAGCCAAAAGCTTTTGAAAATTTTGAAGTCTTTGACTTCTTGCATGCTTCTTGTTTGGCACCGCTTCCCCCAAAAGGTTTATGAGTTGTTGTGAGCTGTTTTTTTACTAAATACTCGTTTCCAAAACAGTTCATGGGGTGGAGCTTTTTTTTATGCTCTCACGGAGGAATAGAGAGAGGTGAAGTTAAAAAAAAAACTAGATTTCCACAACTCTCTCCCTCATTTCTCTCTCTCAACCATGCATGAAGCTGTTGGTGAAACTGTTTTGCCAAATAGTTTTTCTAAAACAGCTCATGAAGTTATTTTCAAATAAACTGCTTCTCTGGTGAAGCGAGCTGGGCCAAACATGACCTTAATAGTTAATATGCAAGCATTCTCCAGAGAAATCTGCTCATAGCTTCTAAGTTCTAACAAACACAGTCCCTATTTCCATATGAGTAGTATAAATACCAAATTTATAATGAACGTTAGAAATAGTGACCACGTCAAATTGCTGCATATCGTCACTAGTTTTGACTCGAGGGAGTACACAACACACGCGTAATCGTATGGTACGAAATGTACGGTGTGAATGCATGCACGGTACGGTACCGTATTTCCTTCCAGGGGAAAAATGCATGCTGATCCATTGATGACGTGGCACTCATGGCTTTGCTCGTGTCGCATGGTACTGTTTGCATGCTGGGAGGCATCCTGCTTGGCCCGTCGGCGCTGGGACGGAGCACCAAGTTCCTGCACACCGTCTTCCCGCCGGCGAGCATGGCGGTGCTGGACACGCTGGCGAATCTCGGCCTGCTCTTCTTCCTCTTCCTCGTGGGCCTGGAGCTCGACATCTCTGCCATCCGCCGCACCGGGAGGAAGGCGCGCTGGCCATCTCCCTCTCCGGCATCGCACTCCCGTTCGCGCTCGGCGTCGGCACGTCGTTCGCGTTCCGCGCCACCATCGTCAAGGACGCCCGGCACGCGCCATTCCTCGTGTTCATGGGCGTCGCGCTCTCTATCACCGCGTTCCCGGTGATCGCGCGCATCCTCACCGAGCTCAAGCTGCGGACCACCATCCTCACCGCGTTCCTTGGTATGTGTTGACGTGAACTGAGTTTGGTTGTGGTAGCATATAGTCTGACCAGCTGTACTTAGCCTTCAAGATGAGTAGCTCAAGCACAAAACGTAGCAATGTCCAATGTGTCGGACAGCCCTTTTCAACACCATACACAGTCTCCTTCGATATTTTTGTCATCCTTTCCAAATTTTCTAGACCTTTCAGGCTATTTAGTAAAATCTCTGGTCCAAGCGCTCGAATCATATCCTCCAAATCATCTTCATCCCCGACACGTGCTCCACCATCATTATTGGCACCACCTTCGTTGTTACCATCCCAACCACCAGCATCACCACCTTGTTTATTGCCAAACTCCGAATCCATTCGTGCATCAAGCTCTGCTGAATATTAGGACAGGGATTCTATGGTTTCGTCGTCGTATTCCTCATCCTCGTCGTTAACAATAACCGTTTCACCATGATGAATCCACACTGTGTAGTTCTCAATAAATCCTCGCATAATCAAATGTGATCTGATGATAGTCACATCTGTCCATGCCATATGGTTCTTGCAATCTTTATAGGGACAAATAATTAAATCCTTATTCTCTGTCAATGTCGTTGCATGCTTCTTTGTGGCCTCAATAAATTTATCCACCTCTTCACGGAAACATGTCTTGAACCTTAACGAATCATATATCCAAGAGTTCATGTATTCCATCTTTTACAACAACAACAAAACAAACGTAAAGGACTACTTATTCAAATATATATATAAATGAATCAAATTAATAATTACTTGAGAATAATTGTATATACTTCAGATATATATGAATATAAATCAAATATAATTACATGAAGCATACAAACACACCATGGTAGAAGAAAATTAATTAATGACCCATTTATCCATAAATAATTAAAATACATATTTGTTGATTACAATAAACAATTTCAAAGATAACAATTAGCAACAATTATATTTTACCCAATATCTTTCATGCAAACCCTAGTCATCAAACACAAATTTACAAAACCAAAATTAATAAAAAAACCAAACCCTAGATCTGATTTACATGCACATGAAACATCCATAAAACTAACTAATTGTTCACTAAAATCAAGAAACATGGACCAAATAAGAGGATGATCTTGTTCCCCTCCCTAATTTACCCTAATATATTCAAAACTTAGGTCTAATTTGCTTCATAAGTAGCTTAAGCACCATAGAAGAGAGAGAAAAGCAAAACTATAATTACTCACTAACCAATCATTAAAACTTAAAAAGAAGTGTGGAATAGCATTTTATTACCGTCTACAACTTCTCCACCAAAGCATTTGAGATCAAAACATTTCCCCCTTAGTAGAGCAATTTTTGGGAGGTGTCCAAGGTCTCCCCACCTTTCTTTTACGAGTTGGAGTGAGTGACCCGAGAAGAAAGAAGGTGCTGCAGTTTGCTTTATATGTGGATCATTTGTAGGGGCGGCTCACCAGCCGCCCCTACAAATCGAAAGTATTTATACGCGGGCATTTGTAGGGGCGGCTCAATCACCAGCTGCCTCTACAAATAGCAATACCGGGGGCGGCTGGTGAGTGAGCCGCCCCTACAAATCCGACCCATTTGTAGGGGCGGCTCGTATGACCAGTCGCCCCTGTTGTTCTATTTGTAGGGGCGGCTGGTCTCTGAGCTCCCTAGCACGCCACTGTAGGGGCGGCTCCATCACTAGCCGCCCCTACAAAAAAAAATTTGTCCCGTTGCTATAAACCATTTTTTATGTAGTGTCGGCCGCATGGCGCTGTCCGCCGCCGCGGTCGACGACGTCATGGCGTGGATCCTCCTCACGCTCGCCATCGCGATCTCAGGCTCCGGCTCACCGATCATCTCGCTCTAGGTCCTGCTCACCGCAGCCGCCTTTGTCGCCAGTGCCGCGAGTGTGAGCCCATCAAGGAGCTCCACGTACGTCTGCGCGACCCTCGGCATCGTCCTCACTGCCGGCTTCACCACCGACGTCATCGGCATCCACGCGCTGTTCGGCGGGTTCGTCGTCGGTGTGTTCGTCCCCAAGGACGGGCCGTTCGCCGGCATGCTCATCCAGAAGGTCGAGGACCTCGTCTCGGGGCTTTTCCTCCCGCTCTACTTCGTCTCCAGCGGCCTCAAGACCAACGTCGCCACCATCAGTGGAGCCAAGTCCTGGGGCTTGCTCGTGCTCGTCATCGCGAACGCGTGCCTTGGCAAGATCGGCGGCGCGGTCACCACCACCCTGCTCGTCAAGATCCCCGTCCGCGAGGCGGTTACCCTTGGCTTCCGATGAACACCAAGGGACTTGTCGAGCTCGTCGTGCTCAACATCGGCCGGGACCGCAAGGTCGTCAACGACGAGGCGTTCGCCATCATTGTGCTCATGGCGCTCTTCACCACCTTCATCACGACGCCCATCGTCATGGGAGTCTACAAGCCTGCGCGGCCGTCGGTGCCGTACAAGCGCCGCACCGTGGAGTGCGCGCCCGGTGACGACGGCGAGCTGCGCGTGCTCACCTGCTTCCACAGCATCCCGACTCTGCTCAACCTCGTGGAGGCGTTGCGCGGCACCGGGCGCCACCGCCTCGTCATGTATGCCATGCACCTCGTGGAGCTCTCGGAGCGGTCGTCGGCGATCACCATGGTCCAGCGCGCCCGCCGCAACGGCGTGCCCTTCTTCAACAGCGCCAACAGGGAGGGCCAGATGGTGGTGGCATTTGATGCGTTCCAGCAGCTGAGCTCCGTGAGGGTGCACGCCATGACGGCCATCTCAGACCTGGAGACCATCCACCGGGACGTCATCGACAGCGCCGCCGGCAAGCGCGCAGCCATCTTCGTCATGCCGTACCACAAGGCGCTCCAGCAGGACGGCTCGTTCCAGTCGCTCGGCTCGGCGTACCATGCCATCAACAAGCGCGTGCTCCGCGAGGCGCCCTGCTCCGTCGCCGTCCTAGTCGACCGCGGCCTCGGTGGCCCCGCGCACGTGTCCTTCTCCGTCGCGATGCTCTTCTTCGGCGGTCCCGACGACCGTGAGGCGCTCGCCTACACGACGCGCATGCCCGAGCATCCGGGTGTCGCCGTCACGCTGGCAAGGTTCCGTCCGCATTCCGACGAGGAGAGCGCCGACGACGAGGCGGCGGTCGATGCTTTCAAGTCCAAGCTCTCGGCATGGTGAAGGATGGATCGGTGCACTTCGAGGAGCGGCAGGGGTACACCAAGGAGGAGGTGCTGGAGACCATCAACTCGCTGTCCAAGTTCAACGTGTTCGTCGTGGGAAGGATGCCGCCGACCGCACCGCTGGTGGAGAATCCCGACGAGCTGGGACCCGTGGGCTGCTACCTGGCGTCGCCGGAGTTCAGGACGTCGGCGTCCGTCCTGGTCATCAAGAGATACGACCCCGTGACGAACCCGAAGAGCAAGAGGTTCGACCCCAGCGCGAGGCCGCCGGCAGCGACGGAGGAGGACTTGCTGGACGAGGAGATGGGCAGCAGATCCACTGTGGTGCCAGTGCCGTGGTCGCCGACGAGCGATGCGGCCTGAGCAGAGCACGACGAACAGTACGTACCGAAGTGTTCCCTTATTTAGCTCTGTTTCTTTCCTGCTGCATCCGATTTCCAAGCAGACAAGTGCAGGTATGATGCAACTTAAACATGTGCCCCCTCAGTCTTACTACTACATCAGTACGTCACTGTTATAATCATCTGGATTTGCACATAGAAAAAATATATATGGACATACTTGGTGGAGAAATAATTGTGGAATTTTATACTTTTTTGAAGAAAAATGGCAGGAGATCTGTTTTTTTTTTCTCTCGAATACACAAAAGATCTGTGCATCTTTGTATATTAAGATAAAGAGTTATTGAAAACAACAATGACGCGCCTCCACCTGAGCGCGCTAGAGGGGTTTAGGACTGGGACCTCCCTAGCTTACATGATACCTTAGGGTTATTACTCACTTAGCAAACTGACCCCGTTCGGCTTGCTGAATCTTGACTAAAATTGACTGAAAAATACTGTTCTAGTTGAATTGTTGTGAGAGGAAAACACTGTTTCAACTAAAAAAACAAATCTAATATGGGGTAAGCCGAACAGGGCCACTACTGCCCTGGCTTCGATCCATTGGTCTGGTCCGCTCCGTGCTGGATGAATGCGAGGAGGCACCTACGTTGTTGTGCCACGTACGGAAGCATCGCCCTCTTTGCATCATAGTAGAGAGAGAAAAAAATAATATAGTTAAACCTCAAAGGGTGACGTGAAATGGCACGCGCACTAGAGCAATCACAAATTATAAACGCTAATGGACTAAACTGTCCCCATTATGAGTTCTAAAAAAACACAGAGTTGTTGCTCTCTGTCTTTCTTAGCACGAGTCGCTACAATTGGTGTAATTAATTTTGCACTAAAAAACTGTGGATGAGCATGTATGTTGACAATTGTCTCCCTAGATGAGTTTTTAATAATAAAATTTAGTCATCCAAAATGTACCTAATTGCTTTTAAAAGATGAAGAGAAAAAACAACTATTGAGCTTAAATATGCTAAATATATATAGTGCCGTTGGATAGCACCGGTCTGACTTTTGGCATATTTTCATGCCCCTTAAAGTCAGAAGGAAAACAACCGTGTTTTAGAGTGGTTTCAACTTTGCCTAAGAAGGAAATGAAGAGGAGCAGAGATGTGGAGCTGTGTGTGTGACACTATAGTTGTTGTTGCCAAAATGCGAGGAAGGATAAGGGGTGATGCGGTAATAAGTACACTCACACTATTCCAAATTGCATGACATTTTGGATTTTCTAGATACATTGCTTTAACTATGTATCTAGGCATAATATATATCCAAGTGCATAGCAAAAGCAACATATCTAGAAAAACCAAAACGTCTTATAATTTGGAACGGAAGGAGTATTAACTTTGAATCTGCGTCACATGGTTAGTCAGAAAAAGGATCATACAATTGCAATGAAGTTAAGGGCACCTAGCTTGAGCCAAGATACCTTGAGACTTTTGCTCTCCCTCCCTCTCCCTTCCAGGAACTAAATATGATCTATTCATTCATTTTTAACACTATCACTCCAGCCTCACGAAGTCACCATGCACCACATAATGTGATTGTGATTATTAGACTCCTTTTTCTCCTATATGCTCTCACCCGATATCCTATCTACTAGCCTCACACAGCCATCAAATACCTACATGCTATAGGGTGGTCCCTGTTGGTCATGGACCACCTTCAGCTTTGGCCCACGGCCCGGTATCTCTAGGACTTTTGGGCTTTAGCCGATCAATCGCATTCACATATTGAATCAACTTCTCTCGTTTGAGAGCGTTAAATTTCTGTGGTCAACCACCGAGACCAAGGCACCAACTAGTGGCAAGAATAGCAGTTGTCCGGCAAGTAGAGAAAAAGGTACGTCACGAACTCTTGATCTCCCATTCGCAGCTTCTAACTGACGATCGGCATAGACAATACAACTGCACAAGGCACGGTACGTAATTTACATTAAGCAAGTTAGAGTTTGTTCATTTATTAAGATGTCCATATGGCCTCTAGTTACTCGTTTGACCTCTAGTTTACTCGTATTGTGTTTGATAATATATACTTGTGTATTGGCACGTTACGATCTCAAGTTTTTTATGTAACATTGGACAGCTTAAAATCCTAGCTACGCGCGCGCTACTGCCTCTCCCTCTCCCTCTTAGGCATGAAGTGAATTTTTGGCGTGTGGATCTAGCACTGCCAATTCATATTTCATATATCAGCATTTCCAGACCACCATCTGTATTAAAAAGACCCTTGGACTAATTAAACCATTGCGGGAGAAGATTTCATGGTATACTGGCTCAATTAACATCAGAGAAGTTATTATATATATATAATTGCTAAATGTTGAGGGCATAGATAGGTAGGGACAACTCTTCGTAGAAGAATTTCATGGGGGCAATGAGATATCTACCGATCAAACTGCATATACTATGTGAACCAGGCCAGCTAGTTTGCATGCCCTAATAAAAGCTTAATCTAATGATAAAAAAGCGTACGTAGCACGTGAAGTAGCACGCACAAATAATCTTACACTTGTATATGGCGTGTGGTAGTTCCCTATTGCATAATAATTATTAAGGCATTTTGTTTGCTCAAGAATGTGTTTTTTTCTAAAAGGGTGACAAGGGCATTGCGTCCTATATTATTGGAAGGTACAGAAAAAAAAAACATGTTATGAAGGAAAACGAACACCAACCGCTACAAGTACGTAAAAAATAGCATTCAAAAGGAACAGGATCACCAAAACCTTAGGAAAACAATAGTAGTTCAAGAATGTACTTCTATTCATGAGTGATGAATAAATAAAGTTCTCCCTTTCTTTGTAAAAAAAACTAAAATGGCACAGGAGAAGTACTAGAGCACGTGTTCCGGACCACGACAGATAGATTCGCGGAGAACAGCTCGAGGTTAGTGGATCTTGGACAGCGCACCTATCGAGAATATGAGGTACTTAACTTTTTTTAATAAAAAGGAAAATTTTTATCCACTGACACAGTCAAGGTCTTATATATAGTTTTTCAATTAATAAGAGTCTATTTTGCTTGCCCATGCATCCAATTATTGCCAAAAATGTCCAAAACAAGGACCTCTGAAGCTTTGCTTGCCGAATGGATGGCTCTCGTGTCCTCAGGCAGCAACAACTCCCAAAAACGCACCCCACATATTCCAAGCATGTTGGGATACCGAGGGCTAATTGTTAGCTAGCTAAGTTTAAGCTCAAATTAACACTAATACATCCAAACAAGAGAACTAATAAGGTGACCTGATTTTTTAGCCAAGCCTTCAACGAGCAGTTAACCAACTAGCTAATCAACCACAACTAATTTAGGCTATCTAGTAGCTGGTCATGTGTATCTAAACCAAGGTTTTAAATAGCCAGAGATTTAAAACCTTGATCTAAACATGCCCTTATATTAGTCGATATGGTGGAGTTGCTCTCTAACAATATACTAATTACTACCAACTGAACAGAGTCAGTCCATGATAACCAATAGTGAGACACAACAACAACATAATTACTACTATAAAAATCGAAGAGTCAGTCAGCCCATCATGATGACCAATCAGCAACGAGACAGAGACATAGTAGTAGCTGTGTTAGTTACTTGTCCCTTGGAACCGCAAATTGTATATGTCGTCGAACATGTTGCAAGATTCGCTCCAGTATGTAGTACAAGAGTACTCGTATATGTATGTAGTCGGCCCAATATGCAACCAGGAGGTATACTAGCCACCTCCACCTAGTGAGAGAATATATATATATATATATATATATATATATATATATATATATATATATATATATATATATATATATATATATATATATATATATATATATATATATATATATTGCACGAACGTACGTGTTGGAGCTGCGCGCACAGGGTGTCCGAGTTTTTCGACACGTAGACGATCGACGCGCGCGCGCTTGCGTGTGGTCACATGCATGATGCATCCAGCTTGCTTCCCCGGGGCGGCCTCTTCCTCTTGTATGGCGTCCGGACTTATAAAGTCCTAGGATCAGTACGTAGTACTACCTCCATACAACACATGTGGCGTTATTATAACTTATGATGCTATGCAATAATAAAATATAAGTTTTAGATCTTGTTTGGCCGGGTTTTCTTTGGTTCTGGCTCCGTGCTGCCAGAGGAAACAGGAAACATGGATTTTTTTTCTCATAGTTCATTTTGTGACGAGAGAGGAAAAATGGTTCATACGAATGGTGCTACTATATAGTTACTGGTGCTGGAAAGAGCTGGAGCCATAAGAAGTTATACCAAAATAGACTCTTATTTACTGTAACCTTCCAAATAATATACATAGTTGACACAAGCACACTTGCGAAATATTGTTCGCTTAAACTTATCGACCAGACTTTTCAGACATAAAATAGTGTTTTTCTCGCATTGAATCATCTCGAATAGGCAGGATCGGAGGAACGAACGACAGTGAGCGTCGTCACGTACGATGCGACGCAAGTTGTTGTTGTACTGTACACATGTGTTGGTGGCTCCGATGATAAGTCGTCGGATGACATTGCAAACCAAAAAAAATCGTCGGATAGATGTGGCTCAGGTAATACTATGTACAACTCTATCCATTGACGTGAATAAATCGGTTTCTAAAGCTATCTTAAAACAATTTTTTTATATTCAAATAAATTTATAGAGAAAAACAACAATATATCGCTGACACCAAATGAACGTTAACATATTATATATGCAAATATATTTTATATATGATGAATTTAATGATACTAATTTGCTATTATAAGTCTTAGCAACAACTTTAGTAATTAGTTTATTTAGAGATATAGGGTGAGTATATAATAATATATGTAACGTAGGGAACGAATGAATATATAATGCGACGGTCTCATTCTTTGGAGCGATAGACTTGCGCACTTATTCATCCGCTTGCCGTTGCCGGTCGTAATGAGGGCTCTATTATTTCGTTTGTTTTCTCCCTTCTCTTATGCTACGACAGGGAGAGGTGTGTTGTCATTGGCTGCATTCCCAAGAAGTCAACTACTACTTTTATTGAAAGTCCACCACTTGTATATATAAATATACAAGTACTCTCTAGTAAATCAATTTCTAGAATCACGTTAATTTAATCAACTTTTGTATAATAAGGTAACAATATTTATGTCATCAAATAAGTATATTACGAAAATATATTTCATGATGTATCTAGTGATAGTAATTCGATGTCATAAATATAGGTGTTTTTTCTATAAATTTAATTAGGCTTCAAATAGTTTAACTTAGAATAACTCTAGTCTGGAAGTTTGTACAATGTACGGATATATATTTGTGTGTCGTACCTTTTACATGTGCATTTATTGTTACAACTCTTTTGGTGCAATTTACACATTGTCCATTCAAGGGTTCACAGCATTGTCATCGGACGAACACTACTATAACACATTTTCACGTACGGTAAGAAAAAACACAGAGGCGGCCTGGCATCTCCGTCTTGAGACCATGGCCCCTTTCAATCGCAATTTTTCAGAAATGGGACAAGCACTCAGCCTATATAAATTGGGAAAGAAAAACAAAAACAAGCCATCGCGTCGCCACTTGCATTGGATCCAGCGTGTATGCACTGCTCCCGGAGTCTCCACACCTCCACGAGTTTGAGATGTCCTCCATCTCTATCCCCTCTTACATCGGCCACTCTATCTCCGTCATGTCCTTCCGCAAGCTTTGCACTCCCCATCGATGTCTATAGGAACTGCTGTAACATTATTGCCCAAATCAGAACAAATGGATATATGAACCAATGAATCAGCTGGTTGGAGAATTGGTTTGTGTCGACTTGGTTAACGAACTCGCTGCGAGGGATGTTGTCGATCCACCCTCACCGTTGTGGATGTCATTTGCATCGTGGGGATTGTCCTCACTAGTGTGGAGGCCATACAACCAGCCGCTATTGAAGACACCCCAGCTAGATCAATTCCGCCTAGCCTAGATCAAGGGCGTGCACACCTCGGATCCTAGCGGCTCGCCTTGGATCATGCCCGGACACACCTTGAATCGAACGTAAAAGGGGCCAAGGTGGACAAACTCAAACCATACAATGAAGTGGATGGGGTCGGTGACCTCGAATTTGACACAGAAGGATCCTAGGTCTGGCGATGGCGACGATAAGGGGGAGAAGAAGGGATCATAACTACTAGGGGGAAGGGTTTGGCATGGGCTGGCTGGGAAACAGGAGCGGACGAAAGGATAGGGCGACAAGAGAGAAAGTGGGAGAGAGAGTAGGGCAACACAAGTGGGATATTGAGCGACTTAGGCTCTTGTTAAGGCACGGTTAAATGGGATTTGGGCCTCGAATTTCTGAGGTGGGCCATGCAACTATCCACCTGTGAAAATCAACCCTCCTACCAAATGTCTCTAAAAGTTAATTTTTGGAGATAGGTATGATCCTTTGAACCCTGATGATTTCTAGAGACAGTGAAGACTGAGAACTACCTCTAAAAATAAAATGTACTAACTCCTAAAATCTTTTTGCGGCTAGTTGATCACTTCGGGCCCATTTGGCTGGGCTCTCGCGGGCTCCGGCTTCTGCACTGTAGCGTCCTATCGGCCGCCCACGAGCCGATAGGTGCCAACGGGAGCCGGAGCCGCGGGAGCCAGAAAAACGAGCGTCTCTGGCTCCGGTGGTGTCAGTGAGAGAGAAAAGGAGGAAAGAGAAAAACAGCTCTGGTGAACAGTGTAGCGTCCTGTCGGCCGCTCACGAGTCGATAGGTGAACAGGAGCCGGAGCCACCGGAGCCCGGCCAAACGGGGCCTTCATCGTCTCGGTCTCGGCTTGGCTTCCGATCCGGACACGGTGACATGGCGTGGGGCCGGGGCGCCCTCATCCTCTCGCCCTATAAAACCGCGCTCCGACCCAGCACCAGCAGTAGTCCAGCACACACCCGACTCTCTATCCGTTTATTGCCAAGTTAATTGGTTTCAATTTCAAACCAACGCGGCGGATCGCTAACACTCCTAGCTAGCTAGCCACGCGCCCACGCACGCAGCAGCGAGCACTAGACGACTCCGTCGGCGGCGGCGGGAGAGCGAGCGATCAGCGATGGCAGCGAACGCAACCAAGTGCGCGGGGCCGATGAAGGCGACGTCGCAGGGGGCGTTCCAGGGGGAGAACCCGCTGGACTACGCGCTGCCGCTGGCCATCGTCCAGATCTGTCTCGTCGTCGTCGTCACCCGCGGCCTCGCCTACCTGCTCCGCCCGCTCCGTCAGCCCCGCGTCATCGCCGAGATCATCGTGAGTACTCGATCCCTCGCTCGCTCCGGCATCCTTACATCCAATTCCCCGGCCACCGCCGCGCGGCCCGGCGGGCCAGATTGATTGATTATGTGCTTGCTTACCTTGCTCGCTCGTTAGGATCTTATAATTATTATTAGACGGATTATTACGGTAGCTATTAGCATGCATGGCTGTAGTAAGTGCGTGCGCCGGCCACGCTAGGGTTCGACGGGCCGGCCGGGATTTGAATTGTGGATACGCGTCCGCGGGCGGCGGCGCGGCGCGGCTCTCCGTTGCGATTGAGTTCTCATCCTACTCTCCCAGCCCCGCACATCCATCCACCCTCGCTTCCAGGTTTGATTTGTCGGTCGTCGTCGTCCTCACGGCGGCCGGACTGTTAGCAATCAGCTAGGAGTGGGGGAAATTGGGGAGGAAATTGGAAGAACTTGGAGAAGGGGGAAAGAACGAGCAGCGAGCGATAGCGAGGCGAGGACGAATCTTAATTCAGGTTCAGGTTTTGGGATACAATGTTTGATCCCCTCTCTCTTTCCCTCTCCTAGTACATATAGTCTACTTGAGCCATTCTGGGCTGCTGAGCAGCGTGTTAGGCCGGACGGAGCGCTTTGGCCTAGATGCAGCGGACGTCTCGGCCTGCTCTGGCTCCTTGCTTGGTTCATCAGGTTCAGGCTCCTCGGGGGCACTGACATTCCCCCGGTCTTGAGAGACGGCTTGCCCCCAAGCCGGCGCTCGAGGGAACTGCTGCCGGAGTTGCTCAACTGACTCCCAGGTAGCCAACGCCGGCGGGGTAGTCCCTGGCTGGCCGTCCGGATCCCAAGTCAGCAGCAAGTCTCCAAGCCTTGGGGAGGGAGACCCTGCCTGCCTCGGATAACCCCTGCTGCTGCTGCTGCTGCTGCTGCGCGGATTCTCCTCAGAGATCGATGATAGCTCGATCGGGAGATTCGATTCCTAGCATCTATCGCCCCCGTCCCCGTGAATAATAAACAAACTCCCAGATCCCAGTTATAATAAGATCATTATTATCCCTAATCCCTTAGCTTCGGGACTACCCCGCCTTGCTTGAATTCCTTGCACCATGTCTAGGCTGCTCTTGCATGCCTTCATGATACTCAGCCACGTACGTCTGCGTGCATGGCAATGCTTCAGTCTAAGGATGGTGGATATGCATGAGCATGACGTGTGATGTGTTAACTCCACGGTAGCTCAAAGACGTTTCTTCTTTCTACCCCTCTTTTTATATCTTTTACAACAAGTAACTAATCTGCTTACGTATGGAGGGACGACGTTTGAGGACATCTGCACATAGTACCAACAACGAACCCACATGTATAAAGCGCTAGCGACGACCTCTTCCTCTTCCGTTTCCGTTGTACTCCTACCCAATCAACGTGGCCTTTTATTTTGACTATCCGGCATGTAGTTCACCACACGTCCAGACTCATATGTAGGCTACGGCATGCATGTGTCGTTGAACTGATCAATAAGTGAACGGGGCTGGTTTCTAGGCATGGTTCATGGTCTATCTATCTCAGCGACCTTTGCTTCCGCTGCGTGCGTGTCTTGCATTTGGTTTTAGTCATCAAAGTCAACACTAGTTTAAGGAGGGTATCTGCACAGCAAGTCACCACACAACAGCAAGTGTGTATAGAAAACTAGGCTGCGGCCGGGCTGTTTTTATGTGCATTATTGCAAGGGAAATGTAGACTTGCTGCATGCATCCATGTCCACCTCTCTGTGGCCATGCATGACAGCTACGTAGGTTGGTGCAGATAACAGTTGCAACAAGCACTAATTAAACAAATTTTCAATTGTAGCGAGGGAAGCAGCAACGGCTATTAGCACACGTATATAGTATAATTCCATTCATGCTTGCTTGCTTCTCAAATAGCAGCCAGTACTTCTTTTATTCTTGCATACTTCTTTCTATCATTATCAACTGCCATCATGCATCCATCATCAGTCGTGCCTTAGGAAATCACATACTTTACCATCAGCAACTCTTCTAGTTTGTGCCATCAGCGACTCTTTAGTTTCTGATGCAAACCGGCTTCTTTCTATCATTATCAACTGGCATCATGCATTCATCAAGTGATGCCTTAGGAAATCACATACTTTACCATCCGCAACTCTTCTAGTTTCTGATGCAAACCGGCTCTTCAGGTTCTTTAGCGTCACTACGAAGAATTAAGGGCCATACTTATTATATGACTAAATCCTTCACTGGAGTCTCTTCATCCTAAAAAGAATACAGTTCTAGGTCTCGAACAAGTCAATTATTTTAAATTTAACTAAGTTCATAGAAAATAATATTCAACATTTATTTATATGGCTCCTGCTACTAGGTTTACTACGAAAATATATTCCATGGTTAATCTAGTAATGCTTATTTGGTATTATATAATAAATATTAGTAATTTTTGTATAGAATTAGTTAAACTTGAAATTATTTGATTCTTTGATAAGTGATAATTGAATTCATTTTGGGGCAGAGGGAGTACTTGCAAATTTTACAGCTAAAATAGTTTCTTATATATTCCTATGCACATGTTCTGGACTCGTGATTATTTTTAAACACGGTACATTGCAGCAACAAAATAATCGTTTCCGTTCTAGCTATACCACAAACAGTGTGTTTTTCACGAATTGATCTGCATGCATGCATATGTTTATCATGATTCATGAATGAACGATGTTCTGATGACTTGTCTGGATATGATGATGCAGGGAGGAATTCTTCTAGGCCCATCGGCGCTGGGTCGGAGCCACAAGTTCTTGAACGCCGTGTTCCCAGCTAAGAGCATGACGGTGCTGGACACGCTGGCCAACATCGGCCTGCTTTTCTTCCTGTTCCTCGTCGGCCTCGAGCTCGACATCGCCGCCATCCGCCGTACCGGCAAGAAGGCCCTCGCCATTGCGCTTGCGGGCATCAGCGCCCCGTTCGCGCTCGGCATCGGCACGTCGTTCGCGTTCCGTGCCACCATCGTCAAAGGCACGCCGCAGGGGCCGTTCCTCGTCTTCATGGGCGTGGCGCTCTCCATCACCGCCTTCCCGGTCCTGGCCCGCATCCTCGCCGAGCTGAAGCTTCTGACCACGGATCTCGGTCGGATGGCCATGTCCGCCGCGGCGGTCAACGACGTCGCCGCCTGGATCCTGTTGGCGCTTGCCATCGCCCTCTCCGGCTCCGGATCACCGATCGTCTCGCTGTGGGTGCTGCTCACCGCCATCGGTTTCGTCATTGCCATCTCCCTGTTCCTTCGCCCGGTGCTTGCCTGGATGGCGCGCCGCTCCCCCGAGGGCGAGCCCGTCAAGGAGGTCTACATCTGTGCCACCCTTGCCATCGTCCTTGGCGCTGGTTTTGTCACCGACACCATTGGCATCCATGCCCTGTTTGGTGCCTTCATGGTGGGGATCGTCGTCCCAAAGGACGGGCCTTTCGCCGGCGTCCTCATCGAGAAGGTGGAGGATCTCATCTCAGGGCTCTTCCTCCCGCTCTACTTCGTCTCCAGCGGGCTCAAGACCGACGTGGCGACCATCAAGGGGGCCAAGTCCTGGGCCCTACTCGTGCTTGTCATCGCCAACGCGTGCCTCGGCAAGATCGGCGGCACGGTGATCACGTCCCTGCTCGTCAAGATCCCCGTCCGTGAAGCCGTCACCCTCGGGTTCCTCATGAACACCAAGGGGCTCGTGGAGCTCATAGTCCTCAACATCGGCCGGGACCGCAAGGTGCTGAACGACGAGGCGTTCGCCATCATGGTGCTGATGGCGCTGTTCACCACCTTCATCACGACGCCCATCGTGATGGCCATCTACAAGCCGGCGAGGCGGACGGTGCCGTACAAGCGCCGCACGGTGGAGTGCGCCCCCGGCGACGCGGACAGCGAGCTCCGCGTGCTGGCCTGCTTCCACACCAACCGGCACATCCCCACGCTGCTCAACCTGGTGGAGGCCACCCGGGGCACCGCGCGCCGCCGCCTCACCATGTACGCCATGCACCTGGTGGAGCTCTCGGAGCGGTCGTCGGCCATCAGCCTGGTGCAGCGCGCGCGCCGCGACGGGATGCCATTCTTCAACGGCAAGGAGCAGCGGACGGAGCAGGTGGTGGTGGCGTTCGAGGCGTTCCAGAAGCTGAGCTCCGTGCGGGTGCGCGCCATGACGGCCATCTCGGACCTGGACACCATCCACCGGGACGTGATCGACAGCGCCGCCGACAAGCGCGCGGCCATCATCGTGATGCCGTACCACAAGGCGCTCCACCACGACGGCACCTTCATGTCGCTGGGCTCGGCGTACCACGCCATCAACAAGCGCCTGCTCCGCGAGGCGCCCTGCTCGGTCGCCATCCTCGTGGACCGCGGCCTCGGCGGGCACGCCCAGGTGTCGGCCAAGAACGTGTCCTTCTCGGTCGCCGCGCTCTTCTTCGGCGGGCCCGACGACCGCGAGGCGCTGGCCTACGCGACGCGCATGGCCGAGCACCCGGGCGTCGCCGTCACGCTGGCGAGGTTCCAGCCGAGCCGGCCGCAGTTGCTGGACGAGGCCGAGAGCGCGGCCGACGAGGCGGCGGTGGAGGCGTTCAAGGCCAAGGTGGGCGCGGTGAAGGACGGGTCGGTGCGGTTCGAGGAGCCCGAGGCGTACACGAGGGAGCAGGTGGTGGAGACGATCGAGTCGCTGTCGGGATTCAACGTGTTCGTGGTGGGGCGGATGCCGCCGGCGGCGCCGCTGGTGGAGAAGCCCGACGAGCTGGGCCCCGTGGGGAGCTACCTGGTGTCCCCGGACTTCAGGACGTCGGCGTCCGTGCTGGTGATCAAGAGGTACGACCCGGCGACCAACCCCAAGAGCAAGAGGTTCGACCCCAAGGCGAGGCCGCCGGTGGCCACGGAGGAGGATACGCTGGACGAGGAGATGGGGATGGGCAGCTCCACCGTCGTGCCCGTGATGCAGCCGCCGATGAGCCACACCGCGTGAGTCGGACAGACGACGAGCTGCATGTGCGCTCGCTCGCTCGCGCTGAGGTGTGACGCGTGTCGTTGTATGTGTAGTCGCGTATTTGTTTTCCTGCTGGTGCTCCACCTCCATCTGATGACGAGCGTTCTTGCTGGCCTCGCCTGCATTACCTATGGCCGACGACGTACGTGCGGTCTTATAGGAGAGATGAAGTATTGAATGAAGTGTGTGTATATTAAACCACTTAGTAAGGAGTTACTATAATCTCGTAAATTAACATAGTAATTATCATAACTCAAAGTGGCTACAGAATAAGTTATTCTGTAGCCAGCTACAGGATAGTAGTTATATATATATATATATATATATATATGCTATACGTGCTTACTGTGACATATATATGCTGTTGTACACGACTAGCGCACATGCATGCTTCGGGCTAGCTCTAAGCTACCCCCGTACTGTTTGTATTCATCAGTCAATGTATACAAGCTAGGCTCTATTTCCCCATTCGTTACTGTATGTCACATTGATGAGCTATAGCTTGTGAAGATGCTCGACGTACGAGAAGTGAGCAACCTGTTTATATTCTTATCAAAATCCCTTGTGAAATTACTAGACTGTAAACAGTGTGTGTTTTCATGAGTTCGGAGGCTGGGTATTCGATTTTTCAAGAAATTAAACAGCAGCATACAAATCCTACGAGAAATTAAAGATGATTAGCAGATTTGGTGTGTTTGGGATTGGGATCATGCTGCTGCTCCAACAGGTTGGCACTCGGCAAAGCCCAATTTGCACTCGGCAAAGAGTGCTGCACTCGGCAAAGGACACTCGGCAAAAAATGGATCGGCAAAGGTGTCTTTACCGAGTGTTTTTTTGTCGGGCACTCGGCAAAATTCGAACCGAAAAAAAAAACCGAAAAAATGGGGAAAAATGGAAATTTTTATAATCGGTGGAGGCCCCCACCGGCCAGCGCCCACCCATCTCTGGCATTTTTCGCGTAAATTTCGCAGCAACGCGGCCGACGGGATTCGAACTTATCCCTGCACAAGATCATCCTCTACCACTACACCACGCTGTCAATTATGTCTGGATTCCGTTTTAGTTCCAAACATATTATACTAAACCGAGTGTAAATTGCTTGTTTAAGGCCCTAAACGAATTCAAATAAAAAAGTTGTAAACTACAAAGTTTCATAACTTTTCGAGATCTACACTTTTAGTTTAAGAAGTTTTTCCATCCGAGATCGTTTACAAAATTTGAATTTCAAAATTTTGAAATTCAAACGCAGTTTTGCGTGACAAGATGATTTCAAATCAAAAAGTTGCCAACTACAATGTTTCATAACTTTTCGAGATCTACAGAGTTTATTTTGGTTGTTTTTCCATCCGAGGTTGTTTGAAAAGTTCAAATTTTAAAATTTTGAAATTCAAACACAGTTTTGCATGACAAGATGATTTCAAATCAAAAAGTTGCCAACTATAATGTTTCATAACTTTTCGAGATCTACAGAGTTTATTTTGGTTGTTTTTCCATCCGAGGTCGTTTGAAAAGTTCAAATTTTAAATTTTTGAAATTCAAACACAGTTTTGCATGACAAGATGATTTCAAATCAAAAAGTTGTCAATTACAAAGTTTCATAACTTTTCGAGATATACAAAGTTTATTTTTGTTGTTTAGTCATCTGTTCATCCGACATCGTTCTAACATTGTTCACAAATCTTATATATCTCTCTTGTAGTTTCATAAACTACAAGAGAGATATGTTAGATTTATAAACAAATTTACTTTCACTTTGTCATATGAAGAAAAGACCAAAACAAACATTGCACATCTTGATGAATTATACAACTTTGTAGTTGAAACCTTTTTCATTTGAATTAATTTACTGCTTCAAAATGTGCTTTGAAATTTTCTTTGCCGAGTGTAAAAAAAACACTCGGCAAAGAGCTTCTTTGCCGAGTGTAAAAAAAAAACACTCGGCAAAGAAGCTCTTTGCCGAGTGTCAAAAAAAACACTCGGCAAAGAACTTCTTTGCCGAGTGTCAAAAAAAATACTCAGCAAAGGCGTCTTTGCCGAGTGTCCGAAAAACAACACTCGGCAAACCACTTGGCACTCGGCACAGAGCCGGTCTCCGGTAGTGACATGTGTTCGTTGGGGTGGGGGTGGCAGCAACTTTCGGATGTCAGAAGAAAATGGTTAGTAGTCGGTTCGGTGAGTTAGAAGATGCAGATCGGTTGCTTTTAGAGGTCAAGTTGTTATGGCCTCTTGTTGTACTCCGAGAATGTGAGTAGTCCGCTCAGTTCTTTTCGCCCAGCTTGACAGTCTGTCAAGCCTGGAAAGCTGTTTGCGCTGCTTGCACATGTAATTCTCTCCTCTCCTTACTAATATATGCCGGCTATGTTCCGGATCTTTCAAAAAAAAAGTGAGTCAAATTCAATAAGTTGGGGAGGGTGGCGGGTGGGGTGGTGGTGGGGGGGGGGACAATTAGGCTCAGCGACGGAGCCAACGGTGGGGCTGGGGGGCTCTAGCCCCCCTACTGATCCTGAGCACGTGGAGCCCCCCCTAAGCCCTCTCTTAAAATTTTATGCATATATGTATTAGATAGGATGGGCTAAGGTTAAGAGAAGATAAAAAAGCCTCTATTCTTTTGTTCAAACTCTCCTAAATTTTTTTGTGGCTTCGTCACTACTTAGGCTAAAACACTCTAAACTCGAATCTGAGTGACTATTGAATATTGAGGTTATGAGGTACGGTATAAGTTTTCCCAAACCAAGATCTTAACATATCAAATGGAGTGCAGTTTCGTTTCACCTAATAATGCCTAATTATGTGGAAAAGCCGCACGACCAGTTACGCTTGTACAGTACTCGGTAACCAGTGTCCTTTTATTGACAACCCTCTTTTTAGAGGCAGGAAGATGTCTCTAAGGCCTTCCCCAACATCATGCTTTTACTTGTAGCCCTGAGTGCCATGTAGGATCGGATAAAAAAAGTAGGCGCCCTATACTTTTCATAGTGGTTTGTAAAAGCTACATATGCTTGGGGAGAGAGAAGGTGGTTCATGCTAAAAAGAAAGGGAGAGAAAATAAAGGTGGGAGGCATGATGAAAGGAAAATTTTTTTTTTGCAAACCACAAGTAGTGATAGTTTGCATTATGTGAATAGTAGTCTTAACATTTCCTAGTCTATGAGAATCACTTTATTTGTACTAGAACCACTAAGAGTGTTAGCCTCCATTGGAGAGAGTAAGAGCACGACCAATGTGGTCCTATGTTTTTTGGTGGATTGAATTAAAAGTGATGCCATCTAGACCAATGAGCAAGTGAGGCAGCATTGTTTTACAAGGCAAGCTAATGTAGGCTAGGTTTTAAGAACTACTTTTACCTTATTTTTACATTGTTTTTGGGACCACTCTCATTCCTTGTGCTAAACTAATTAAAGTCACACTACATTTTTTCTCGACCACAACACACACCTAAAAAATTGCTTGGCCCTTTTGTCAGACAAAACCTCTCCACCTTCTGCAAGCGTCTCTAACATACTACAAGGTGGTGTTTGGATACAGGGATATAGGGAGTGAGATAGGGAAAGGAAAATGGATGAACGGCTAAGATTAAATGAAGCGTAAAGAATGAATAGCTAGGATACAATATTACCTTTTGGAGGGTGGTATATCCCTATCCGTATCCATATCCCAATCTCCATCCAAACGCCACCCAAGGTCACAATTTGATGTTACATGGATCGGCAAAGGTGTCTTTGCCGAGTGTTTTTTGTCGGGCACTCGGCAAAGCCTTTGCCGAGTGCCCGACACTCGGCAAAGTTGGAACCGAAAAATACCCAAAAAAATGGGAAATAAATTTAATCGGTGGAGGCCCCCACCGGCCAGCGCCCACCCATCTCTGGCATTTTTCGCATGAATTTCGCGGCAACGCGGCCGACGTGATTCGAACCCGTGACCTCCCCCTGCACACGAACCTCCTCTACCACTACACCACGTTGTCACTTGTGTCTGGATTTCGTTTTAGTTCCCAACATATTATACTAAACCGAGTGTAAATTGCTTGTTTGAGGCCTTAACGAATTCAAATAAAAAAGTTGTAAACTACAAAGTTTCATAACTTTTCGAGATCTACACTTTTAGTTTAGGAAGTTTTTCCATCCGAGGTCGTTTACAAAATTTGAATTTCAAAATTTTGAAATTCAAACGCAGTTTTGCATGACAAGATGATTTCAAATCAAAAAGTTGCCAACTACAATGTTTCATAACTTTTCGAGATCTACAGAGTTTATTTTGGTTGTTTTTCCATCCGAGGTCGTTTGAAAAGTTCGAATTTTAAATTTTTGAAATTCAAACATAGTTTTGCATGATAAGATGATTTCAAATCAAAAAGTTGCCAATTACAAAGTTTCATAACTTTTTGAGATATACAAAGTTTATTTTGGATGTTTAGTCATCTGTTCATCCGACATGGTCGTTCTAACATTGTTCACAAATCTTATATATCTCTCTTGTAGTTTCATAAACTACAAGAGAGATAGGTTAGATTTGTGAACAAATTTACTTTCACTTTGTCATATGAAGAAAAGACCAAAACAAACATTGTACATCTTGATGAGTTATACAACTTTGTAGTTGAAACCTTTTTCATTTGAATTAATTTACTGCTTAAAAATGTGCTTTGAAATTTTCTTTGCCGAGTGTAAAAAAAACACTCGGCAAAGAGCTTCTTTGCCGAGTGTCAAAAAAAAACACTCGGCAAAGAAGCTCTTTGCCGAGTGTCAAAAAACACTCGGCAAAGGCGTCTTTGCCGAGTGCCCGAAAAACAACACTCGGCAAACCACTTGGCACTCGGCACAGAGCCGGTCTCCGATAGTGACATGTGTTCGTTCGGGTGGGGGTGGCAGCAACTTTTGGATGTCAGAAGAAAATCGTTAGTAGTCGGTTCAGTGAGTTAGAAGATGCAGATTGGTTGCTTTTAGAGGTCAAGTTGTTATGGCCTCTTGTTGTACTCCGAGAATGTGAGTAGTCCGCTCAGTTCTTTTCGCCCAGCTTGACAGTCTGTCAAGCCTGGAAAGCTGTTTGCGCTGCTTGCACATGTAATTCTCTCCTCTCCTTACTAATATATGCCGGCTATGTTCCGGATCTTTCAAAAAAAAAGTGAGCCAAATTCAATTAGTTGGGCGGGCGGCGGGTGGGGTGGTGGTGGTGTGTGGGAGGGACACTTAGGCTCAGCGACGGAGCCAACGGTGGGGCTGGGGGGCTCTAGCCCCCCTACCGATCCTGAGCACGTGGAGCCCCCCTAAGCCCTTCCTTAAAATTTTATGCATATATGTATTAGGTAGGATGGGCTAAGGTTAAGAGAAGATAAAAAAGCCTCTATTCTTTTGTTCAAACTCTCCTAAATTTTTTTGTGGCTTCGTCACTGCTTAGGCTAAAACCCTCTAAACTCGAATCTGAGTGACTATTGAATATTGAGGTTATGAGGTACGATATAAGTTTTCCCAAACCAAGATCTTAACATATCAAATGGAGTGCAGTTTCGTTTCACCTAATAATGCCTAATTATGTGGAAAAGCCGCACGACCAGTTACGCTTGTACAGTACTCGGTAACCAGTGTCCTTTTATTGACAACCCTCTTTTCAGAGGCAGGAAGATGTCTCTAAGGCCTTCCCCAACATCATGCTTTTACTTGTAGCCCTGAGTGCCATGTAGGATCGGATAAAAAAAGTAGGCGCCCTATACTTTTCATAGTGGCTTGTAAAAGCTACATATGCTTGGGGAGAAAGAAGGTGGTTCATGCTAAAAAGAAAGGGAGAGAAAATAAAGGTAAGAGGCATGATGAAAGGAAAAAAGTTTTTTTGCAAACCACAAGTAGCGATAGTTTGCATTGTGTGAATAGTAGTCTCAACATTTCCTAGTCTATGAGGATCACTTTATTTATACTAGAACCACTAAGAGTGTTAGCCTCCATTGGAGAGAGTAAGAGCACGACCAATGTGGTCCTATGTTTTTTGGTGGATTGAATTAAAAGTGATGCCATCTAGACCAATGAGCAAGTGAGGCAGCATTGTTCTACAAGGCAAGCTAATGTAGGCTAGGTTTTAAGAACTACTTTTACCTTATTTTTACATTGTTTTTGGGACCACTCTCATTCCTTGTGCTAAACTAATTAAAGTCACACTACATTTTTTCTCGACCACAACACGCACCTCAAAAATTGCTTGGCCCTTTTGTCAGACAAAACCTCTCCACCTTCTGCAGGCGTCTCTAACATACTACAAGGTGGTGTTTGGATACAGGGATATAGGGAGTGGGATAGGGAAAGGAAAATGGATGAACGGCTAAGATTAAATGAAGCGTAAAGAACGAATAGCTAGGATACAATATTACCTTTTGGAGGGTGGTATATCCCTATCCGTATCCATATCCCAATCTCTATCCAAACGCCACCCAAGGTCACAATTTGATGTTACATGGACGTTGTAGGAGGGGTGTGGAGGTTAGGGTAGTACTCCAGCTTAATGCATTGGGGAGGCCCTCATAAGTACTGAAAATATGCTTGGGTTCGGGTGATTCGGAACTTCACAAAATTAGGGTTGTTGTCGACGAAATCTGGTCGGCAGTCTACCGAGGGGTATACCCATGGTAGTAGATGAATCGGTGGAGGTGCGCTTGATACGAACCAGACGGTAACAGAGACACAAGACACAAGATTTATACAGGTTCTGGCCGTCAGCTTGATATAACACCCTACATCCTGTGCTCTGTTATTTTGTATTGATTGTGTACCAGATTTGATATATCGTCTAGGGGACCCCTGCCTCTCCTTATATACTCTGGAGGGGGTAGGGTTATAAAGAAAATATCCTATTTGGTATTATACAATAAATCACATCTTCATATAGTATTACGGTGCACGCCTTGATCTTATGGGCTGGGCCACCTTTGGGGCGTGGCCCATGTCTTGTCTTGTGGGTACTGGGGGCCATACCCCCACAGCTAATCTTCGAGCGCCTTGTATCCTTTGAGCAACGTTGTCTTAAATAAGTCCGAGCAGTTTGACGTGAAGCCAATCAGTTTAACCGGTGATTCGAGCGGTGGAAATCGAAGCCGACCAGTTTAACTGGTGAACTGAGCGGTGAAAGTCAAAGCCGACCAGTTTAACTTGTGAACTAAGCAGTGAAAGTCAAAGCCGACCAGTTTAACTGGTGAACTGAGCAGTGAAAGTCGAAGCCAACCGGTTTAACTGGTGCGCAGATCTCGGACTTAGACAAGTAAGGCTTGCTAGAAGGATGTAAGGGGCCCAAGATAAAAATTTGAAAATTCTCCACCTTTGGCGAAGTGTAGCCACTTAGACTCCGTTTGCGAGGAATCATCCATGATTTAGTCAATAAGGAGGGTAAATCAACAAAAGAGCACTACATTCACCGCTAGGAGAAGTGTAGCCACTTAGTCCCCGAACCTGCTAGAATGTGAAGAAATAAATCTTATAGCGGGGTCAAAGAAAATAAGCCTGAAAGCTTACCAATATCATCTGTCATTTGCATATCAAGACCCAGACGTGCTACCCAAGATCAGTAGCCTGATCCAAACAGCATGAAGCAAGTTGATAGCACACCGATGAGACGTAGCAAGATCCGATCACCAAGAGAGTCCCTAGCTTAGCTGGTGACTCTTACACGAAGAATCCAAACGCCGAGGAGTCCCTAGCTTAGCTGGAAACTCTTGCACGAAGAATCCGAACGCCAAGGAGTCCTCAGCTTAGCTGGCGATGAAGCGACGAACAATCTAACCAATTGGTTGGCGAAGAATTGAGCACCGAGCAACCCAACCACCTGGTCGGCGGTGAAGTGAGTGCCAAGTAGAAGTGAGCACCGAACAGTCTGACCAGCTGGTTAGCTATGAAGGTCATGAACCTAGCGGTCCAACCAGTTGATCGGTGGAGAAAATAGCGGCGGAGCTTGCCAGAGACATCGACCTTAGGTGAAGTGTACACACTTAGGCTTCGTTGGCAAAGTCTGATGATCATCATCCATGACTTAGTCAAAGAGGATATTAGTATTGATACATGTGCCGCAAGGTATAATGTATACATTGTAGTCCGCGAGACTGACAGTAGATGAAGAATATTAGTCAAAGAAGTACAACGATCAGTTAATCAGAATAACTGAGTTCGAGCTTAGCCGAACATACAGCCAGCCCCCAGCTTAGCTGAAGACCAGTAAGAGCAAAAATAGTACACTCACTGCTAGGTGAAGTGTACACACTTAGTCCCCGAGGCTGCTGTAAGATAGAGCAGCATCTTGAAGCAGGATCAAAGAAACAAATGAAAAGGATGAAATCTCCGTGCTGAGCACTGGACATTGGAGTAAAATTTGGAAAGTGCTGAGCACTTAAAAATGGAGAAAAAATGGAGAGTGCTTAGCACTTTACCGTTGGAGAAAATTAGAGAGTGCTTAACACTTAAACCGTGGAGAAAATGGAGAGTGCTTAGCACTATACCATGGAAAAAATAGAGAGTGCTTAGCACTATATCATGGAGAACATAGGAGAGCATGGAGAATATTGGAGAACAAGAAAATCATTGGAGAGTGTTTAGCACTTAACCGTGGCGAGATTGGAGAGCATGGAGAATATTGGAGAACATGGAGACTGCTTAGCACTATACCGTGGCGAAATTTGGAGAACATGACGAAAATTGGAGAACCGTGGCAAAAATTGGAGAACCGTGACGAAAATTGAAGACTCGTGGCAAAAATTGGAGAACCGTGGCGAAAATTGGAGACCATGGCAAAAATTGGAGAACCGTGGCGAAAATTGGAGAACCGTGGCGAAAATTGGAGACCGTGGCAAAAATTGGATACCGTGGCAAAAATTGGAGACCGTGGCGAAATTTGAAGATCGTGGCAAAAATTGGAGACCCGCGGCGAAAATTGGAGACCGTGAAGAGTGCTAAGCACTGTACCAATGAGACGTGGGGGCATTCTATCCCGAGATGTTTGTGCACGCTTAGGAATATCTGCATCACCGAGGAGCCGCTGCCGATCGTCCGTGGCGTAGAGCGCTACTGCTCATGCATACTTGGGTGCTAATTCGAGGACAGGGCTACTTTTGGATAACGCAAATGAGAACGTGACTGGTCAGCGACGATGAAACTGTCCAGCCCTTGAGCTTTTATCACGACGCGACGCGGCTTGATTATGACTCAGGCGGCTCGCTTAGCAACTCGCTCGGTGGCACGACGGCTAGAGTGGCTCGGCGGCACGGCGGCTACGCAGAGTCATAGGCAAATGGGCGTAATCGGAGCCTAGAGGAGTTAATTCCTGTGGGGAGGCGAAGCCCTTGAGCATGTCCGACCGAGGTGAGGGCGTAGTCCGATTTGAATGACGATAGTATACGTCATCTTAAAGATGTTTAGCATGGAGAAATAAGTAATTTGAGAAAAAATATGAAAAACAAATGAAGAAAGCACAGGGCCACCGCTGCTGTTGACAGTTACCAAGGTAGACAAAGTTATATATATGTTAGAATATTCAATGGAAAAAACCATGACTTAGCTCGTTTGGATTGATGACGTTGGAGTCACGTTTCATGAGTGTAGACCGGTAGCAAGGGAATTTACTTCTTGCATGCATGCTCGAGGCTATATGTAGATGCAGTCAAAATACCGTGATGGTTTGTTTACTTATCTTGCATGGTATAGTAGATAATACGTCGTCCTTTGCTTGTTGATGTTGATAATGCGTTGCCGTGAGTTGCCTCGTAATGTCGAGTTGATAGCGAGGACCACGCGAGCCGTTGATGAGGGCTGACGAGCGCCGCCGAAGGATGATGACGAGTCGATGTCGGGTGATGCAGCCGAATTCTTGAAGTTGACCTGCATGCTGCTGGCTTGCCGCTTGTAGCCGTCTCCTTGATTGGTGCCGACGAAGCGCAGTGCTGGACCTCCGGAGAACTCTTACGAAGAGCGATGCGCCTCAGAGCCTTGAGTTTTGATCGCCGTCTCACGAAGCCGAGTCGTCGCCGCAGATGGTGATGATGATGAAAAATTCCCATCTGGTTCTCCCTAAGCGTAGCTGACGATGAAGCGACCGACAATCCGACCAGTTGGTTGGCGAAGTGAGCGCCAAGGAGAAGTGAGCGCCGAACAGTCCGATCAACTGGTCGGATATTGCATTATGGAACATCTTAAACACAGAGATATTAAACGTGGAGACGTTTAATTATGAAAAATAACCGGAGAAATAATAATTAGAGAAGTATGGTGAAAACTCGAAGAAAATAATTGAAGAAAGCTGTATTAAATGCAGATATAGTAGAGGTACTTAGCTTTAGTCAAAATGTCTGATCGGCGGCGTATGACGTTATCTGGTCGGCGTCGACAAAATTACCCGGCCCTCGAGCTTTCCAGCCTGTCGTCATGGCAGTGGTCGCGGTCGTCATAGCGTTGTTCTACGCGGCGATCATTGCGACGCGGCAGGCGATCGGAACGAGTAGTCCGAGCGACGTCGTCCTTATGCCACTGGTCGGCCTTAGGCGGATCAGATACGGAGAGATCGTTGTCGTAGCCGCATTCAATCTGGTCAGAGAGACGATGCGACATGGCACTTTAATAGCCGGCGGAGTGGAGTAATCGGCGTATATAATATCCAGCTCGCGTCTACGCAGAGGAGTTGTAGTCCTAATCGAGGGCAGGTCCGATGAGTCGTGATGGAAGACGAGGATGATCACTGCTGTGAATAACCATAGAAGCGTATGTAGATACACAGAGACATAAACATGCAATACGATACTAAATTGGAAGAAAGGAATAGAACTTAGCTTGTCAACAAGCCGCCGGGCGTGTTTGTGCTTGCGACTGTCACGAACCTGGACTATCAATCTCTATTACAAGGGTAACTTGATGCAATATCTGGAGAATCAGAGAGAGATTAGAATGGGAAGAACAGGAATTAGGGTAGAAGAGCAAGAACAGCAGGAGATGGTTTCTGGATAGAGATGTCTCGAGGAGGAAGACGAGTTCAGTATTCTGTTCGATGCCTATCGATGACTGACCGCTCTTGCCTTTATTCTGATCTCCCGTCCCGGCGACTGTTACTTGGAAGCCCATCTCGCGGCCCAGCTTGGAAGCCCACCTGGTGGCCCAGTCCCTGACATTCCCCTCCGCTTAAAATGCGGCTTGCCCCCAAGCCGCTGTTGTTGACGCCACCGGGATCCCAACTGAGTTGGATCAACTGTACATACATATCAGATTGACTGTGCCGGTAAGCGTATGATAGAGCGCCTCAGCCTGTTCGCTTGCTCGTAAACGATCGTAAATTTCCAGTCGGGAACAGTGTTTTTCTCTCACACCAAACCAGCCAGCAGTAAATAATCCACAATACGATACGGCCTCCCGAACAGGCTTCATCCTCATCCATTCTCAGCTTACCAAGGCTTCTGTTGGAATACAGTGTTACCTCTGGTTCAATGTCCATACCCAAATTGTACTGCTTCTTGCTGCAGTCAGCCATTGTCTGGACCATTGTCAGACCAATCAACGTATTGAGTAGTATTGCATCAGAAAGAACCGAGAAATGCTTCCCTTGAACTGCACTCACATTGTCTCCCCACAAGTGGCTATCTAACCAATCAAGCATTTGCACAAGTGAGGTTTCCATCACCAACATATCAGGAATGAAATCAAATTTGTTTCCTGGTGATAATTTCTCAAGATGTTGCTGTCCATTACTGAAAAATTTCCAATGCATAGCTGCCCATCCATTGTCATCAATACACTGAGGACCTTGTACTAATGTGAAATTCCTGGGCTTGTCAACTCTGAAACCACCCTTGCTCTGTAAAGAAATCCTGCGCTCAGGGCTGACCAAGCTGTTCTGGCAATCAACTTCACTGAACTGAACATCAAATACCACATGAAGTTGTAGGCACGCATCCTCCTTCTCTCTTGAATTTTTTCTTGTACTGAATGGACAACTGCACACTTGCTCGGGTCACTGTGCCATGCTCAGCCCAACGCATCATTGTGCAAGGTAACCATCCACACCAGCTTAGTACAAAGTGCATCTGCACAGTAGACTGATCGTAACCGAACAACTTCCCAGCAGGCACAGAGTGACTTCTCAAGGTGTCCACTGCTACGGGCCTTCGAAATTGTATCCAGATAACTTCAGAGAAAACCAATGAATTTTGCAATAATTGCATGTCAGTTAGCTGCTGCACTGCGACATTGGCATCCTGTAGAAACACCATTCTGATTTGTGATGATGACCATAAAAGCTTGACTGGTACTGCAGCACTCAAGATAAAATCTGTTTGATGGAATGGCCTACACAATGACTCTATGGATTTTCCTCTATCAAACACCACGTGATCTCCATAAGACACCAGCATTTGCATCCCAAAAGTCCGTGAGAGCACTCCAGTGCAGAATGCCATGGCAAACTTCACAGCGTTTAACAGAGAGATGGACTGCGGCACCGGTTGCAACACAAAGAAGGGCAGTGCAAGTAACAGCTCAAAATTGGGAATGTTCCAACCACTTTGATCAGGTGGTTTTGGCTGTGGTAAAAGATCATGCCCTCTAACCGCCACTGAGCACTTGCCACTAACCCATAGAAATAGAGCATCCTTGTAGACAAATAGCCCAATAGACCACTCTGTCTGATCACATTCTGAAAGTGAAGGAAAGGGAATGCTCCTCTGTAATTGTTTGGTGAGCATTTTGACACCCCAGAACTGGACTGATGGGTATACTGCAGAGCTGAAAATGCTTGTCCTTGGTGGTGAGGGAATCTCACATTGCCTTGATGCAGTTACCAGGAAGCAGCAGACTGCATCATGTACTGACATAGCTGGTATACTCACATTGTTTGACAGAGCAGACTGCTCCTCTTGCAGACTCGACATTCCAACGAACACCTTTGTTGCACGAATGGAGAGAGCGCCTGGCCTGCTCGAGGCAGCAACCATGAGCATCGAGGGCACATCCCGTGGTGGAGGAGGGGTTGGTGAAGCCGGTGCTGCAGTAGAGGTTGCTATGGATGACGAAATTGAAGTAGCGGAAGCAGCTGTTGTTGGCGAACTGCAGCGCCGTGCACCCCGCCGCTCTCTAGTGACGCCAACACGGGTCTGCACGCAGGCTGCGCGGACACGGAGCTCCCAGCGGCGACGATGATGATGACGCCCCGGGGTCCCCTGTGGCAGCCCCCCTCGAAATGTATGGTGGTGGTGGTGCGCGCGAAGCCAAGGCAGACGATGAGGACGAGGGCGACACGGGCGTCGGTGCGTGTGCCCGCAGCTGCGCCCGCCCCGCTCGTTCACGTCGCCGCTGCCATCCATGACGCGCCGGACGCGTGCCTCGCAGTTGAGGCCGTGGTGCTGAGGCCCCTCCTCTCCATCGTCGAGCGTTGTGCTCGCACGCGCGGCGGGCGGCCTGCGCAGGTGCGCGACGGCGTTGAGGCACGCCCGCTCCTCCGGAGATTACGACGGCGCCGACTCCCGTGACGCAGAACGCGCCCTCGTGGCCGAGGCCGCATGCCCAGTCCCTGGACCCGAAGGCGTGGAGGCCGTCCCCGACGTGGAGGTCGTCGGTGTGGCCGAACGACCTTGCTCCGCGGCGTCGGCAGTGCCTTCTTCCTCTCGCTCGGACATTCGACCTTCGCAGCCTTGATACGGATTGGGAACACGCTGGTGCGGCGCAGCCAGGTGGAAAGCGAGGGTGGAAAGCGAGGCCTCTTGGCCGACGCCGAGGGAGATGCGCGCCCGAACCGACTTCTTGGCGATTTTCTTCTTCGCGGTGAGGGAATCCGGTGTTGGAAGCCGGAAGAAGATGGCTGCGGCGGCGCGTGGAGGCGACGACGCACCGAAGCAGTCGTGGTTGCTTGCGGCCGAGGCGGCGGCCGTTGTGCTGAAGAGGGCCGGCGTGGACGCAACCGTTGAAGCGGCCGTGGTGGGCGGTCCGGCTGGTGTCGGGGCAGGAGATGTAGTGGAAGCGGTGGACGCGGCCGAGGGTACTGCAGGCGTGGGCGGCACAACTGGTGTCGTGGCCGTCGTCAGGGCAGAGCACATCGGCGAAGTAGTCGACGGCGACAACGGGGTCAGAGTCGCAGCGACCGCAGGGACGCGAGCTGATGCAGGGATGCGACGCGAGGGCGCTGCCGGCGTGGGCGGCGCAACTGCTGTCGTGACCGTCGTCGTCGGGGCGGTCTTGGTGGCCTGCACACCACTGCTGCAGATGGAAGGCCGTGACACCATCTGGACATCCATCCAGCAGCAGTTATCATAGATGCAGCGTCCATGGAGTGCCCGTAAAGCTTCAGAAGCAAAATGGTCTGGGAGGAAGAAGATGTACGCCGTCATACAACTTGTCCTCTCAAGAACAAACACCTCGTTGCCGCCGTATGGTCCAAAGACTTGGAGCAGAACCTCATCTGGCAAGGACGGCCAAGGCATGTGGCTCACGGTGATACGAAGAACACCTCCCATGGAAGCTATGGGGCTCAATCGATTTGGGAGAAAAATTTGGGGCTCAAGAATCGAAGGCTCCGATACCAATTATCACGAACCTGGACTATCAATCTCTATTACAAGGGTAACTTGATACAATATCTGGAGAATCAGAGAGAGATTAGAATGGGAAGAGCAGGAATTAGGGTAGAAGAGAAAGAACAGCAGGAGATGGTTTCTGGATAGAGATGTCTCGAGGAGGAAGACGAGTTCAGTATTCTGTTGGATGCCTCTCGATGACCGACCGCTCTGGCCTTTATTCTGATCTCCCATCCCGGCGACTGTTACTTGGAAGCCCATCTCGCGGCCTAGCTTGGAAGCCCACCTGGTGGCCCAGTCCCTGACAGCGACCTCCATGCATGCATGCTGAGCGTGTATATATATACTCCTGTATATACAAGCCAATTAATGCATAGCACTGTACGTCCTCCTTTGTTGCTTGAGGTTGTGCGAGGGTTCCTACGCAGACGCCGCTTGACGCTTCCACCGATGGCATGAACAGGAGCGCCATGCGTGGCTGCCAATCCTGATTGGTCGGTATTGTACAGGGCACGGAGGCACGCCGTCGAACGTCGAGAGAAGGGCGCCGCTTGACTCAGCAACTCATCGTGGGTTGCCTGTAACACCTCTGGTCTCGTTACGGCTTGCTTAGCATCGAAATTGAGGTTTAAGAGAGATTAGCCAATTGAGTTTTTTAGGCTTTAAAATTTTTAAACCCACATAAAATGATAAACGAATCCTATGAGACACACTTTTGTGGACTCAACTAAATATCCCAAGTTAACTTACTTAGTACATAAAAGTGCTAATAAAAATCCTAACAAGAACAATGGGATAGGTCATATTAATTGTTTGGCACGAAAAATAATTTTTATAAATAAAAATAAAATCTGACTTGTATATAGTACTTAAATAAAATTCAAAGTGTAAGTTTAGTAGATCAAAATGCAACTTGTATTTTTGAGAATAAATATTGTTAACTAATATTTTTGGGAGTTCAAAAATCCCAATTTGAAATTAAGATAAACTCTTTTTGTTAAGTCGGCAAACATTTGAACTTATGTTTAAAGTGCGAATTTTGTCAAATTATATTAAGCACACTAATTAAATTAAATAGTGCCTAAATATTTTGTTTCCATAAGATTAGTATAAAGTATGGACTATTGCATGAGATGCTTGTTGGGTGAAATAAATAGGGTTTAGACCTTTTTAAAAGTTTAGGCAAAAGTGTTAAGGATTGTTAGTTCAAACTAAACCCTAGATTTCTCACAAGTCTAAAATTATAATGACAATGCCATTTTGGCATTGAAATCCCAAAAATGGAATTAAAAACTAGTGTCATGTTTTGACCTAGTGATTTGCATCTTGACGAGTGCTTTGCAATTGTATAAGGGTTAGTCATGTTAGTGATGGTTTTAGTCGCTAATTAAAAGTTTTAAATAGTCTAAATTGCATTTAGGTGTGGCTGTTGGGCCTTCTGGCCGCGGTCACCACGCCCTGGCTCGGCAACGCCGTGCTCGACCGCGCGCTGGCCGGATGCGGTCGCTCCCACCGTGGCGTTGGTCGGCCCCAGCCTGGCTGACCGCCGCTGCTGCTGCCACGTTGCAGCGCTCTGTACTGCTGCTGCTGTCGCTACTGCGGCACTGCTGCGCTGCTCTCTCTGTCTCCCTCCCCCCCTTTGTTCGCTACACACATCGCTGTGCTGTTGTGCCATGACATCAGGACTGTGCCGCTATCGCTGCTGCCACTGCCGCGTCACTATAGTCCTCGACGTCTGAACCGTCGTACACCAAGTGGCAAGAGGCCATACGGCTGTCTGACCAGGCCACCACCGGCCAAGCGCCACAACGCAAGCATGCCACCACTCGTCGTTTGGTCACATCGCTCATGCCGCTTCTAGCCAAGAACACGTCTCGTGCCGGTGTGCACGCTCGCTGTTGCACGTGTGCTTGACCTCGCTAGTAGCTAGCCACGCATCACTGAGGCAAGGATGAGCCATGTAAAAGCCTGACCCCTCTCTTGTCTCTTTCACCCAACGTGAGTCACGTCCAGCCAGAGAGTCAAGGCAGCCGTTGTGGCGTTTCACGGCCCGCGCTCTGCCCTCCCTACGTGCCCATTTATGGAGACCGCCGCACCAATGGGACTCGTCGCAAGCAATCACCGCCATCATGCACGACAGGCCGACGTCCCCTCCCGCGGAGGATTCAAAATTCGCGCGCCTCAGTTCATTAGAGCTCGATTTGTCAGACTTATAGCTCCGCCATAGAGTTGTCCTCATGCGCACGCTAGTTCCACCGGAAGCACTATCAGCGACGTGCTGACGTAGAGGTGCCGCGCTCAGAGTGCCACCGCACCGCCCGCTTGTACGTTGCCAACATGGCTCCGCCTTCCTTGGCCCCGACCTTTACCTTGGCTAGAACCGTCATAAGCTCCTGGTGCTCCCACGCCTCCCCGTTTGTCTTACCGCCACTCTTGCTTACCAAAGTAGCCACGCTAATGCCGTGAACGACGCTGTTCCACCTGCCATCATGGCCAGGCCGCTGTAGGGCCCCGCTAGTCACCAAACCACATTCCAGGGTCCCCCTTTGTTTAGGTTTAGGTATTCGACCCCTTCCGGCCGCCGGCTAACCCTGTCGTTGGCCGACGTAACCGCCGTATGCCGTCGATGCGCCGTGCCGTCACGCACGCGCGCCCAGGGGAATGCCCATTGCAAAGATGAGTCTTTGTAGGGTGTTGAGCGCAAATCCTCTCTCTGTTGGAATAGGGACACGTTGCGTTGCGTAGTTCTTCTAGTATCCGGGGGCCTTTTTGCAAGATTACCAGCGTGCGCGGGCTCCCTGCCTTGGGTTGTTGCTGGGCTAGCGACGCCGCGCACGGCCGCACCCCGCCCTAGGGCGAGTGGGCCGCGATGCCCTTTTCTTTCTCCAGTGAATTAGTAAAGATTTTCTAAAATAAATTCTGGGCTGATTTTGTAATTTAAATATAAAATTATTTAGGAGTCCAAAAAAATTATGAAATTAATTTTGTTAGGTTCCTAAATCATAATCTATCTATTAGTGTGTTTGGTTCACATAACTCTAAAATATTTCAAGGTTGCTCTAAATGCTTTAATATTATTAAAATATGAACTTGTAGGAATTTTTATGATCAATCAAGTGCTAGTGTTAATTCTAAAAAATTTACGGTAAGTTCCTAGTATTATTATAGGCTCACTGTAATTTTTGTAGCTCCATAATAATTAGTTTGCTAAGGTAGCTAAATGAGCCCTAGTTCAAATATATATACATTCAATCAATAAAATGCCGAAACATCTTGGGATCGTAGAACTAAAATATTTTCTGGGAAACGACGCCTTACTCGACCACGTGGACATGTAGCCTAGTGTGTTAGCCATTAGATCTAGCTCCTTAGTTTGAGAGGCGTCAATGTATTTTAAGAGTTATGGTTGCCGTTGATTAATTACATTTTCTGCGGTGCATCCACGTTTATCATAATAGGAACAACGATGGATTGCGAAGTCATCGAGAGTAGCGAAAAAGATGGTGCCTTGATGATCATGTCACCATGATAGAATGCTAATCCTTGTTTACATCTTGCCCAGGCAAGCGCCGATGCATAACCCCTATTATTCTGCACTTTATCTTATGCTTGTGCATTAAGTTTTAAGAAGTTTAATGAAAACCACTTGCATATATATCATTATCCTATGAGTCCTACTAGTATGTCAGGATCATATAGATTGCTATGCTATAGGATCCGGTAGAAGTCGAATGATTGCCTGTCACTCGCGAGAGATAGGAAGATATATATTGTTACTGTAACATGGAATATATATGAATGATAATTGGAGCCTGGGTGAAATGGTACTTTAGATCTGGACTTGGTTAGGCATTCGAGCGAGGCTCGGATTGCACTTGTTCCGTCTATGTCGATTGAGGACCGTCCGTTGCTGTGGATGGTAGTCAGGTCACAGACTTATTATCCTGAGCACATACTTGCTTATAGGAGCGGGAAGGCTCGTTACACCCTTATCGCGGGTTCCGGCTCTTTCCGGACCGACTGATTGGAGGCGGGGAAAGGTGGAGGTCTAAGCACCGTACTGAGACTGGGTCTCAAGTGTGGGGGCTTGGAGTCCAAGTTTTGATGGGGACCTGGACCCTGTGATAGGAGTGGAATGGGTTGGTCTTGTTTGTGCCTAGGGTACAAACAGGGTATATGCTTAAGGGTACCCAGCTGGGATACATTGGTTCATGAATTGCCATTTTCGTGAGACGGTACGACATGGCTATGGTCTAGCACCATAGTAAGAACTAGAATATGAAAGATGACAAAATGGTTCTGATTGCTCACCACCTGCTTGAAAGTAGCATATGAGCTTACATAGAATGGATAGTTAATGAGCTAATGATGACTGCTAATAAAATTTGATATAAGGATGCACATTTAGTAATGCTTCCGTAGATGCAATAACCAACAAGCCAAATAAGCCTTGCATATCCTTAGAGTATTTTGTTTTCCTCCTGTCGGGTAAGTCTTGCTGAGTACAATCGAGTACTCAGGGTTTTATTCCCCCTATTGTAGGTGATCGAAGGATACATAGAGCTAACCCTTGTGTGTGGAAACCTCCTAGTGGGCTCAGAGAGGATTCCTTTCCTGCTACGACCGTAGTGTTTATTTATAACCCTCACTAAAGGTTTTTATAAGAAAAGATATAAAATCTGCTAGCATCTCTTGTATAAAAATGTCCACTATGTTAATGCTCCATTATATCATTAAATTAATCTAGCTTCCTCTGTAACTCTGATAATATTGTTATATTCCGTTGTTATAATCAATTGAGGTAATATTTTGTTACTGTAATAAAATGATGCAAGAAATGACTTAAGAGAATGTTGTAAGTTGTATTGTCTCATTTATGATCCTGATGGAAAAAAGTGGATTTTCGAGTTCTCCCTTGGGGTGTGCTCGACGTAACTGCGTAGTTTAGTGTCCTCTCTTTGGTACTCGGATGGGGTACCGATTCTCCATCTCGCTCGAGGCTGGCTTGGTGACAACCCTGTCGCCTCCGCCTCGGCCAATTTCCCTGACAGAACGTCACGTCCAACTAACGCGACCAACCACTCCCACGACATCAGCCAAACGACGGCTTGACATAGCGGAGTGACCGACGAGATGGGAGTCGCATCAATGCCATGCCGTCCAGGACGGGAGGGGGCAGGGGTTACCGACCGCTGTGCTTAGCACTGTGCCCACGACTGACACCCGTACTGCACTATGCTACCTAACCCCTACTCCAAGGACAACGCGGCATGGGGAGTCAAGTCCGGGTACCTATAGGCTCAGAATCAGTGTACAGGACCAACTGCTCCCTTCGAGCCTTGGCCATCCGCTTTGGGGTCTCGGCAGCCTCGGGATTCGTGCCCACCGAGCCCCCCATGATGGTTCTGCCTCTACACCGACCGGGCCTCGGCCCTCTATGCTATCGACATACAGCGACCGGCATGTCGTCCACAGCATGTGCCATGCCCTGCGTCAAACTATCACTGGAGCTCCCACATCACACAGGATCGGGCGTGACCGGCGCGTCGCTCTAGTGCATCAAGGACAAGACCACTCCACCGACCATGCTGCCACAGTGACAAGCTACAGGGCTCGGACACACCACCTCCGCTCACATAACACTGTGTGACGAACACATGTATCGCCCCTATCCTCCCTTCAACTATAAAAGGAAGTGACCGGGGCCATTTCCAGACACGGGACGACGAGCTCATGAACTTAGGCACAGACACGAACACGTAGACAAACACAGACACATGCGCAAGCAACGCTCAACACTCTATAATACGCATGCTCCCTCGCTGCCTGAGATCAACATCTCAAGCAACCCAAACTGCTCCATGCCGAGACCTGGGACTAGCTCCCTCTCTCGCCCTGCTTGTAAACCCTTACTACAAGCACCTCGGTGCAAGGAATACAAGATCGATCTCTCAGACTGGATGTAGGGCACCTATTGCCTAAACCAGTATAAACCTTGTGTCTCTTTGCATCACCATCCGGGATTAGGGGCACGCAGTACATTTTCACTATTGGTTGAGGGCCCACCGGTCTAAAACACCGACAGTTGGCGCGCCAGGTAGGGGTTCTACTGGGTGTCAGCTTAGTCATCCCGACAAGTTCTGGATGGCAGACCCCGTGCGACCACTTTGTCTCGGCACGGTGATCTGGTTTGAGAGCCTAGAGTTCATGTCTTTAGGATCTGAGTATGATATGGTACTCCTCACACCCAGAGCCCCCACCGACCGACGACGACATCACACACCAGCAGCCCGGGCATAGGCGGTGCTCGGGCCGCCGCTCTCATCGTGCTCGCTAGGCACGATGTGGGTAGGACCACCCCGACACCACGCGACCTCAGGGCGACGCACCGCGCTCTGCCAATATCCCATGCCTGGCTATTGGTATGGAGTCCCTCGTTGGGGACCTATCCAGCTTAAGCTTGGGCAAGGGAATGACGCCGGTGGCATGCAGCGACGCCCCGTCATCAAGCTCTGCCCCACCACCTCCTGAGGAGTCGCCTCCGGTGGAGTGGAGCCCGGCGATGGCACCATCCCCGTAACCCTTCGGGTTTGGCAATACCGCCGCCGCCTACGCTTCCCCCACGCGGAGCCCTCAGGACGCCAACAGCGCTTCACCCTCGACCTCGATGCCATAACCTTGACCCACTCCCACGCTGACTCATTGGAGGAGGACGAGGCATGGGCCGGAGCGGACTTCTCCGGGCTTCGCGACCCTGAAGCCATGCGTCGCTTCATGGCCGCAAGCGACTACTGCTTTGACTACTCTGACTCCAATGACGAAGGCACTTATGACCCCACTCGAGAGTGATTCCACATCGGGCTCGGGATGCCGAGAGCGAGCGATGAGGACGAAGGGGTAGGCAACCGCTCCCCACTCCATGAGGGGCAGGCGACGCCCATATGGTGTTCTCCAACGATGCATCACCATCGAGGCAGGCCAAGCCCTACTTTGGGATTTGCATGTGGGAGCCTATGGGCACCATGCAGCGCCTCAGACGCTCGTCGGAAACGCCTTCCACCAAGGGTTCTACTGGCCAACGGTGGTTGCCGACGCCACCAAGTTGGTATCCTCCTGTGAGGGATGCCAGTACTACACGCGACAAACGCATCTCCCGGCCCAAGCCCTCCAAACCATCCCCATTACATGGCCATTCGCCGTGTGGGGGCTCAACATGGTTGGGCCTCTGCAGAAGGCCCCTAGGGGCTATACCCATTTGCTGGTAGCAATCGATAAGTTCTCCAAGTGAATCGAGGCTTGTCCGATCAACCGAATCAAATCCGAGCAAGCGTTGCTATTCTTCACGGATATCATCCATAGGTTCAGGGTTCCAAACACCATCATCACTGACAACGGGACACAATTCACCAGCCACAAGTTCCTGACGTTCTGCGACGACCACAACATCCGTGTGGCCTGGTCGGCCATAGGACACCCTAGGATAAATGGCCAAGTAGAACATGCCAACGACATGATCCTACAGGGCCTCAAGCCAAGAATATACAACCGGTTGAAGAAATTTGGCAAGAAATGGCTTGCCAAACTCCCGTCAGTCATCTGGAGCCTAAGGAACACTTCGAGTCGAGCCATGGGGTTCACACCGTTCTTCCTAGTCTATGGGGCCGAGGCCATCCTCCCCACTAACTTGGAGTACGGTTCCCTGAGGCTTTAGGCCTACAACGAGCAAAGCAACCGCACTGCCCGCGAGGATGCCCTCGACCAACTGGAGGAAGCCCGAGACGTTGCGCTACTACATTCGGCCAAGTACCAGCAAGCTCTACGACGCTATCAAGCCCAGCGCATTCGAAGCCGAGACCTGAAGGTGGGCGACCTGGTGCTAAGACTGAGGCAGAGCAACAAGGGCCGCCACAAGCTGACCCCGCCATGGGAAGGGCCGTACATCGTCGCCCAAGTGCTGAAGCCCAGGACCTACAAGCTAGCCAACGAGAAGGGCGAAATCCTCACCAACGCTTGGAACATAGAACAATTATGTTGCTTCTACCCTTAAATTTCCAAGCATTGTATACATTGTTTCTCGAAATACGATAAAGAAGCGTTCTTTAGTTATTCTATTTTTTGAGAAACCCCCCGAACCTATCGATGGGGGATCAGCGTTACGATAACACTACAAGGGAGACTCGGCTCTACCTCTACAGAGGTACCCACCGTGGGGCTCGAACCGAGCCTCCCTCGGGGGCTAGAAGGGGGACCCCCCCGAAGTCCCAGGCACCATTTTTAATCGTTTTTTGAAAAAAATTCTACGCCAAACTCTCTAGCGTGCTCTGACAAATCAATTGTAAAAAACCTAAGGACCGAAAGTCTGTCTCAGGGCCAAAAGGCTGGCCGAGCCGTGAGACGGCCTACGCCTCCGGGCTACGGCAACTCCCTCACCACCTTTTGCTCAAGGGGCAGCTTAGGCTTCGAGGAAGTTTCTTGCAAGTGATATGTTCAGAGACGAGGCAGAGGGTAGAGGCTCGGAAATATACAGTAAAAATGATTAAAAAGCATATACACATGAGTACTTTGAAAGGCCTCGATGGCCACCAATGTTATGATACGGTAACATAATCCCTAATCTATTTACACGGCCCCTTTGGCCCAGGTCAGAACTCAAGATCGCCAGAGTCGGCGGTCGGCGCAGGAGGAACCACCTCCTCTTCAAACAGCTTGGCCAGCACCATGCTAGGGTCCTTAGCTACCTCCACCAACTTCATGACCTCCTCCTCGGCCTCCTCATCATCCTTAGCCAAGACATAGCCGTCGCTAACGGCCTCGAGGTTGATGCCGGCGTAGTGCGAGGAGACGACGGCCAGGGCGCGCTTGACGCCCATGTGCAGTGCCCCCCCGGAGTCGCTCGCGCACTTGGCCGCTCAATGCAATCAAGCGGCTCCCAAGGGAGCTACTCGACTGGACCCCCTCAACCTCCAAGCCCTCGCAGGCGGTATGAGCGGCGCTCTACAGCGCGTTGTGCTCCTTGATCTCAGCCTTGAGCACCGCCTGCACCACGACAGAAGCCTCGGCTGCCCGGGTGACCTCCTTCTCCCACCCTGCGCTAAGACAAGCAGGATGGGGTTAAGCGCAAAAGGAAATAAGCTGAACAGGGGCAAGGCCTACGGGACTCACCCTCGGCTTTCTCTTTCTAGCCCTGGACCTCAACCCAAGAGGCCTCGGCCACCCTAGAAGCCTCCGTCTCCAGCCCTGCGTCACATCGGGGAGTTTGGGGTCGAACGCAAGAAAAACAAATAAAACAAGGGGCGCGACCCAACGGGACTCACCCTCGGCCTTTTCCTTCTAGGCTAAAGGCTCGACCTGGGAGGCCTCGGCCACCTTGAGGGCCTTGGCCAAGGCACCTTTCGTCAGTAGGTGCGTGCCCTGCTCTGCCCCTAGCTACCCAGCGATGACCTTGGCAAAGGCCGCCGCTTCTTCAGCCCGGGACCTAAAGGTGTCCTGCTCGCCGGCCACCCAGGTCAGCTCCTCCTCCAGCTCCTTGATCCACGCCACCAAAGGGGCAGCCTGCTCCCGAGCCGTGGCCGCCTCGGCCTTTGCATCAGCACAGCGAAGGTGGAGGTCCTCTACCTCCGCGCTCCGTGCCGACAAAAGTTCATTGGCATTGGTGAGCAAGTCCTTCTACCGCCGGAGCTGGTCCCAGACGTCCCTCTCCCGCCAGAGGAACAATGACTTCCTGAGGGACCGGGCCTTGAGCTCCTAGAGAGGCAGAATAGAGGTCAAGTACTGCGTGAAAAACTCAGGAAAAAGACTACACCGCACGAGAAAAGAAGGCACGTACCTAGGCAACGCCGGGCAGATCGTCGGCCATGACGGACAACGCTGTCCATAGCGACCGCTCTGCCAGATGACGGTACTGCTCGAAGGAGTCCCAACGACCCCCCTTGGCCGTGTCCTCGAGGGTGAATAGGGGCTCCCCCTCAGGGTCGTCCCGGCTCCGCCACAAGACACATGGGTGATCCCACCCACGGGGCTCGGGTTGTACCCGCACAAGGGACGAGCTTCCCTCGCCAAAGGTCGGAGCTGGCTGCTCCACGGTGCTGGCCGCCTCGGCATCTGCCACCTCCTTCCCCTGAGAAGTATCATTAGAGGAGATCGAATGGACCTCCACTTCCCAGACGCTCCCCCACGACGGCGGCGGGCCATGGACCGAGGGTGGTACTGAGGCTTGCACCGCCTTCATCTCTATTTCCTGGGCCATCGGCTCTGCCATGCCCACGCCGGCCTCCGCCACCTTGGCCTCGGTGGTCCTAGGGGCTCCGGCCTCCGCCACCTCGGCCTCGGTGGTCCTGGACACCCCAGCCTCCATCGCCTCAGCCTCGGAAGTCCTAAGGGCCTCGGCTTCGGCCTCGGTGGCCTCAGCGACTAAGGGTGCCTTGGCTTCATCTGACTCGCGGGCCTCGGCCTCGCGGGGCATAGGCACCTCCTCCTCTGCTTGCTCTGTGGCTGCCTCGATAGCCTCTCCCTAGGCGACCGGCTCCTTCGGGTCGGCCCTCTCCGACGCCACGCCACGTTGTATGGCGGCTTGCACCTCCACCACCCATTGGGCAGTGGAGCTGGCGCTCACCTTGAGCGTCTTACCTGGCGCCAAGGGGGGCGCCTCTGCATGATGCTTCTGGCTAAAGACGAGATACTTACATGGTCAGCATACGACCAAAGAACGAACGAAAGATGCCGCAAATTCCACTAACAAAACACTTACCACGAGCGGGGACACAACACCTTCTGCACCGTGCCCCTCGTCCTCTACAACAGTGGTGGTGGTGGTGGTGGCATGGCCCCCGTGTCTATCGGTGCCGGCTGGCCCTCGCCGGACCCTAGCGCCGCCTCAACCCTCTGCAGAGGCTATTGGGTCACCGCCTCCGCCGCCTGCTCCACCTCTGCTGTTGAGCCCACCAGGCTGACGGCATGCTTCCCTAACGCCTGTGCCTCGGGCGTATTGGCCTTGGCCCTAGGGCGGGCGATCGCCGGCCCTAAGGCGTCCTCTCCTCCTCCTCCTCCTAGAAACGCTGAGCTGCTCGTCGACGCCTCGAGCGCCATCCCCCTAACATCAGGGAGATGGTCCAGGGTACCCCGCCCTGCCTCGCTCTCATCATCATCACTCGAGGAATCTGACAACGACGGTGATGGAGACGGCTCCACCGAGAGACCATTGTGCCTCTGCTGCCAGCGACGTTTCTCCAGCTCCTCGTGCTCAAGGTTCTTCCTCTTGCGCCTTGCCTCCTCGGCGTCCTTCCGCTTCTTCTGTGCCTCGGCATGCGCCCTGTTCACCGCCCGCCGCTCTGCGTCCTCGGGAATAGGCGGCGGGGAGGCTCGCACATCCCTCATCCCCTGCAGGAACAGCGAACGCCAATAAGGGAATAGGAAAATGCAAGGAGCAAGGAGGCCTCGGGGCCCGCAGCGGCACGTGTCTTACCAGAGAGAGGTACCCCCGCGATGGGCGCATCGCGATAGGGGTCAGACCACCGCTCCTTAGTCGCCCCTCCACCATCTCTCTCACCCGACGTAGAATCTCCTTGTTGGAGAGGGCAACGGCGAACATCCGGACGCCCTCGATCGGCTCATCCGGTGTCATGTTGAACATGCGCCGCCACCGAGCCATCAGCGACAGCACCCTCCAGCGGTGGAAGGCCGCCACAACCACAGCTGCCATAAGGCCATGGTTGCGCAGCCTCTCCAGCCCCTCTAGGAGCAGCTGCAGCTTGGGCTGATCGACCACTAGAACACCGTACCTCCACTTCTCCGGCTGGCTCTCCACGACCCGCCCGGTATAGGGGGAAGTCCGCTGTCGTTGTTGTGGAGGTAAAACTGCTATTGTACCAGCGATGGTTGGACAACGTGAGCTAGGCCAGGATGTAGAGGAGCTACTGATCTTGGCGCACTTGGAGAGTGCAGCCGTCGGCCCTCATTGCCTTCTGCGTGCCTGTCGTGCCGGTCGACTTGGTGGTGAGCCCCACCCGAAAAAGGTGGAGCCACAGCTCCCAGTGGGGGGCAATGCCCAGGTACCCCTCGTAGATGGCGACGATGATGGCCACCTGCGCGATGGAGTTGGGGTTGAAGTTGTGGAGCTCCACGCCGTAGTAATGCGGGAATGCCCACATAAACTGGTCCGCCGGTAGGCCGAGACCGCGCTCGTGGAAGTGCCTTCTTCCTCTCACTCAGACATTCGACCTTCGTAGCCTTGATATGGATTGGGAACATGCTGGTGCGGCGCAGCCAGGTGGAAAGCGAGGCCTCTTGGCCGACGCCAAGGGAGATGCGCGCCCAAACCGACTTCTTGGCGATTTTCTTTGTCGAGGTGAGGGAATCCGGTGTTGGAAGCCGGAAGAAGATGGCTGTGGCGGCGCGTGGAGGCGATGATGCACCGAAGTAGTCATGGTTGCTTGTGGCCGAGGCGGCGGCCATTGTGCTGAAGAGGGCCAGCGTGGATGCAACCGTTGAAGCGGCCATGGTGGGCGGTCCGGCTGTTGTCGGGGCAGGAGATGTAGTGGAAGCAGTGGATGTGGCTGAGGGTACTGCAGGCGTGGGTAGCACAACTGGTGTTGTGGCCGTCGTCTGGGCAGAGCACATCGGTGAAGTAGTCGACGGCGACAATGGGGTCAGAGTCACAACAATAGTAGGGACATGAGCTGATGCAGGGATGCGACGCGAGGGCGCTGCCAGCATGGGCGGCGCAACTGCTGTCGTGACCATCATCGTCGGGGCGGTCTTGGTGGCCTGCACACTGCTGCTGCAGATGGAAGGCCGTGACACCATCTGGACATCCATCCAGCAGCAGTTATCATAGATGCAGCATCCATGGAGTGCCCGTAGAGCTTTAGAAGCATCATGGTCTAGGAGGAAGAAGATGTACGCCGTCATACAACTTGTCCTCTCAAGAACAAACACCTTGTTACCGCCGTATGGTCCAAAGACCTAGAGCAGAACCTCATCTGGCAAGGACCAAGGCAGGGGCCAAGGCATGTGGCTCACGGTGTGTCGATGGGGAACCCTACGGGCCCCCATAGACCATACTATAGGGAGGTAGGCCTTGGTAACAAGGCCTATAGCCCAATCGCCAAGAAGAATGCGGGGCAAAGCAACGTGCAAAACCAAAACTCCAACTCAAACTATACAAGGAAAGGCGCCCGAAGCGTAGCTTAGGACTCTGACCTTGTATCTGAATAGGACACAAACAACGCCTCTCAGCGCCTAGACTATAAAGGGCTGGTGAGGGTACCCATTGTAAGAGGACAACGCATACCCGATACTCAAAGCAATACAACGCAAACAGGCTAACGCCAAAACTAGATGTAAGGTTATTACTCGACCAAGTCGAGGGCCTGAACCAGTATAAATTGTGAGTCTCTTTGCGTAACTGCTGAATTCCGCTATTCGCCGAAGCCCAAACAACTGTCCCGGGTACCCCCGTGGCAGGCTATCGGTGGTAAAACATCGACAGCTGGCGCGCCAGGTAGGGGCTTTCGATGAAGTTTTTCTCGAGAGTTCGGTGAACCTCAACCTCAAGATGACCTTTTCAGCAGGAACAACCTTTGTCTTTGGATCCTGGATCTGCAAGGCTGACGGCAACGGCAAGCTTCATACCCGTCTCTGAGAAGAAAAAGAATTCAATGATGAAGTTCAATACAAACTCGCCGAGAAGATGACGAAACTCTCAACTTCGGATACAACTCGGAATAAGGAAGAAAGCGGATATGAAACCAACTCTGAAAAAGAGATACAACCTGATTCCAAGACAATCTTCACGGCACAAGAGCCAAGCCTAATTGGACTCGGAGACACAACAATGATCGCGAAGGGATACGACCCATACAACTCAAAGAAGAACTTGGGAACTTACAGACTGCGCAACGCGGCATCAGTCTATCAACACTTTACCCAAAATAAGATGAACTCAGCAAGAAGAATACTCCTGGAGGGAGCATAAGAAGGGATAATCATGACAGTGACCCCGCAAGATTGTGTGGTGCATTGGCCAGGTTCTTTCACCTCAAGCAAAGTCCAGACTGGCACGCGCGTTGAAGAACTACCTTATCAAGAGGGAAAAGAACTCGGATCCAGTTCAGAAGCTATAGACAGCTCAACCAAGCGAAGGATGGAATACCATACAAGAAGAGCTCAGAAGAGGTATACTGTATACATGGCGGAGCAGTTAGAACAACCTTTGGAACCACCACAGATACCAGATATAAAATCTTCAGACGAATCCGAAGGCAACATCTCGCCAGATGAGAAAAGCAACAGCAATGAAAATGATGAGCAAAGACTAGCAAGGCTAAAGAAGAACAAATTGAAAGCTGGAAGAAGGAACCAAGCTAAACAAAGGAAGCAAGTCTAGAATAAATACAAAGCGGAGCTAACGGAATACAACAGAAAGAAGGCGGAAAAAGAAGCCACAAAAAATACAAAAAGGGAAAGAATTAAAGAATTAACAAAGGAGTTGTACACCCTCATGAATAACGGGAAAGCAAAGGAAGATCAGAAGAAAGAAGTCAGGGAATCAGAAAAACAACCCAGCGAAGAAATTCCACAGGAGCCACAAAGGGAGCAGCCACCCAAAAAATCGAATTTTCAAAGGATAGGACCAGTAGAAAGTGCTGATATCAATGGAAGGAAGGAACACTACTCAAAGCAACAAGAAAGAGACAAACCAGAATTGAGCCAATGCTACCAAGAAATATCAAGAAGATTTGACAAAGAAGATGACTATGGAGAGTCTGAGTTAAAAGAAGACATGTCTTATTATAGAAGGGCAAGATCGCCAGATTATGGAAGAACGAAACCATATGATAGATTCCCTTGTTTCACAGGAAGACTACAAACTTTAAAGCTACCGCACAAGTTTAAACCAGCAAATCATTCCAAGTATGATGGCAAAGTCGAACCTAGACAATGGCTAAGGGTTTACTCCCAATCTATTGAATTAGCTGGAGGAGACGACGACATCAAGGCTCTATTCTTCCCAATGGCCCTTGAAGCAATGCCGCTACAATGGTTTGACAAATTGAGGCCAAGATCAATCAGGTATTGGGAAGACTTGCAAGAAGCTTTCTGCAACAACTTCGTAGGCATTATTACCCATCCAATGACTACAGTCGAATTGAAAGGAGTAAAGCAAAGGAGAGGAGAAAGTCTAAGGGAATACTATAGAAGATTTAGAGAATTCAGGGCTCAAGTCCACGACATTACTGATAGGGAGGTGATAGAGGCCTTTGCAGAAGGAATCTGGGCAAACTGGCAATACAAGGACTATTTCAATGAGAACCCAAGAACAAATGAAGACTTCAAGAGGGTTGTTGAGAAGCTAATTTCATCAGAAGAAAGAACTCAGCACAAATTTGCTAGGGACAACCCAGAGAATAGAAGACCCAATTACAGACAGCAAGACAAATGACCAAGGTAGGACAATATGGTGGCAACCACAGACAACAAAAGAAGATACAATGGCAATGGCAATGATAGCAATGGTAGCAATCACAATGGCAACTACAACAATAGCAACAACCGTAACAACAGCGGTTACAACAGTAATAGCAACTATCAGAGTAACAACTACCAAGGAAGAGCGCCAGAAAACATAGAAAACATACCGTGTCACATACACCTAGGGGCTAGACACAAGTTAGTTGAATGCAGCACTTTTCAGCGGCAATTCATGAAGAGAGAAAACAGGAATCAAAACAACTCGGAGCCAAAGCAAGAAAAATCCAAGAAGGAGGAAAAGAGAGCTGAAGGAGATTATCAAGAACCCCAACGCCAATTAGCGGTGATATTTTCAGGTGTTCCTAACACACAAAGCAAAAGACAAGAGAAACTAGCTCACAGAGCCATCATGGCAGCTGAACCAGCCATCCCAAGATATCTAGATTGGTCAGAGTACCCCATCCACTTCACAAGAGAAGACCAATGGACCAGTGCAGCAAACGCAGGATGCTACCCACTAGTACTGGGTCCGACTATCATAGGAGTAGCAGTAACTAAAGTACTCATCGATGGAGTAGCCGGGCTTAACATAATTTTCGCAGATACTCTCAAAAGGATGAATCTGGATTGTGAAGGTCTAATGACACACACAAGCACACCATTCTATGGAATAGTACCCGGCAGAGCAGCTATGCCCCTCGAATAGATAACCCTACCCGTCACCTTTGGCACACCAGACAAATACCGGACGGAATTCATAAAATTTGAAGTTGCAGACATTGAATCATGCTACCACGCAATACTTGGGAGACCAGCTTTAACAAAATACATGGTAGTACCACATTATCCATACCTACTGCTCAAGATGCCAACAACAAAGGGCGTATTATCATTGAAAGGAGATCTAAAGAAAGCACATGATTGCGACGTACAAGCAGTACAAATATCCGAAAGATTACAAGATATAAAGGAAGGAAAGGAGATTGCAATATTGGCCAACGAAATGAACCCAGATGAGATTAAGATACCGGCTAAGAAGCCAAGCAACTTCGCACCACCAAAAGAAGCTGCTACCAAGACTATTGACCTACTGACTGGTGATCCGGAGAAGACGGCAATCATCAGTGCAAATCTCGACCCCAAATAGGAACTCGCGCTCACCAACTTTCTTCGGGACAACAAAGATATTTTCGCTTGGAAGCCAGCAGACATGCCAGGGGTCCCAAGGGAGTTGGCTGAGCACATAATTGATGTGAACAAAGGGTCCAAACCCGTTAAGCAGAAGTTACGAAGATTTGGTCCAGACAGAAAAGCAGTAATCAAAAAAGAGATCACCAAGCTCATGGCAGCAGGATTCATCAGAGAAATAATCAACCTGGATTGGCTTGCCAACCCGGTCCTTGTAGAGAAGAAGAATTCAAAAAAATGGTGCATGTGCATCGACTACACAGACCTCAACAAACATTGCTCAAAAGATCCATATGTCCCACCAAGGATTGATCAAATCATCGACTCGACAGCAGGATCAGCTCTGTTATCCTTTCTAGATTGCTATTCAGGCTATCATCAAATATCCTTAAGAGAAGAAGACCAAAGCAAGACTTCGTTCATTACACCCTTTGGGGCATATTGATATAAATCAATGCCTTTTGGGCTAAAAAATGCAGGGGCAACATATCAAAGAGCAATTCAAAACTTGCTTGGGGAGTCAAGTCGGAAGAAATGCAGAAGCATACATTGATGATGTAGTAATCAAGACAAAATAACCCGGATCATTGATAGAAGACCTCGAGGAGACTTTCAAGAATCTAAAAGCATGGCAGTGGAAGCTAAACCCCACAAAGTGTGTTTTTGGGGTACCATCAGGACAACTACTCGGGTTTCTAGTTAGTAATCGAAGAATTGAAGCAAGTACAAAGCAGGTTAAAGCCATCATGGATATGAAACCTCCAAAGAAAGTTAAAGACATACAGAAGCTTATAGGATGCATGGCAGCACTCAACAGATTCATCTCCCGACTAGGAGAAAAAGGCCTACCTTTCTTCAAATTATTGAAAAAGGCAGGAAATTTTGAATGGATAGAAGAGGCAGAAGAAGCATTCCAAAAGTTAAAAGAATACTTGGCATCATCACCAGTAATGACACCACCAAAAGACAAAGAGGACATGATGCTATACATTACAGCAACCAAGAACGTTGTTAGCACAGCAATTGTGGTTGAGAGAGAAGAACCCGGACATGCATACAAAATGCAAAGACCAGTCTATTACATAAGCGAAGTACTAACAGAATCAAAAGTGAGATACCCACACGTGCAAAAACTACTTTATGCAGTGTTGATTTCATCAAGAAAGCTGAGATATTATTTCCATGAACACAAGATTACAGTGGTAACCAATTTTCCACTTCAAGACATTCTACGCAACAAAGATGCAACAGGTCGGATATCAAAATGGGTAGTAGAACTCGATGCTCTCAACCTAGACTTCAAACCAAGAACAACAATCAAATCTCAAGCATTATCCGACTTCATTGCTGAATGGACAGAAATCAGTCAAAAAGAACCCAAACCAATACTTGATCATTGGAAAATGTATTTTGATGGTTCCCTAAAGTTAGGAGGAGCTAGAGCAGGAGTACTATTCATATCACCAGAAGGGAGACAGTTAAAATATGTGCTACAAATACTTTGGCAGGCAACTAACAATGAGGCAGAATACGAAGCATTAATACACGGTCTAAGAGTTGCAAGCTCGCTTGGGATCAAAAGACTACTTGTCTATGGTGATTCAGCTATAGTAATCAATCAAGTCAACAAGGATTGGGATTGTACAAAAGATAATATGGATGCGTACTGTGCAGAAGTCAGAAAATTGGAGAAAATTTTCCAAGGACTCGAAATCCATCATGTACTAAGAGATTCCAATGTTGTAGCAGATGTGCTAGCCAAATTAGGATCAGATAGAGCAAAAGTATCACCCGGTATATTTGTGGAAGAACTCACAGCCCCATCCATCAAACAACTCAGAAACACAGAAAAAGAGGAGACAACAGATCCAATGGAAATAGATCAAGCAGAAGAACCAGACTAGTCAAGACAAATCATGGTCATACAGAGTAATTGGAGACAAACATACATTGATTTTATCAAAGAGAAGAAACTACCCAAAGACAAAGCAGAAGCAACTCGGGTTGTACGAAGAAGCAAAAACTACATTCTAGTGGGGGATAAACTATACAAAAGAGCAGCATCATCAGGAGTACTGCTTAAATGTGTTCCGACAGATAAAGGAAAGGAAATCTTGGACAAAATCCACTCAAGATGCTATGGAAATCATGTAGCCTCTAGGACACTAGTCGGCAAAGCATTCAGAACCGGTTTCTATTGGCCAACAGCACTCAAAGATGCAGAAGAGCTCGTCAGAACATGGAAGAATTGCCAAATGTTTGCTAGGCAATCACATGTGCTGGCTCACAACTTAATATGCATACCACCAGCTTGGCTGTTCTCATGCTGGGGGCTGGATCAAGTTGGACCACTCAAAAAAGCAAAAGGAGGCTTCGAATACATATTTGTGGCAATCAACAAATTTACAAAGTGGATTGAATACAAACCTTTGGTCAAATACAGTATAGAAAAGGCAGTGGAATTCATACAAGACATCATGCATAGGTTCGGCATGCCTAACAGAATAATCATAGATCTTGGTTCACCATTTACAGTAAGAGAATTCCAATACTGGGCAAGAGATTATGGGATAGAAATCGACTTTGCATCAGTAGCACACCCGCAGGCCAATGGACAAGTCGAAAGAGCAAATGGACTCATATTACAAGGTTTAAAACCAAGATTATATGAAGATTTGAAAGATTATGGTGGAAAATAGATCGACGAATTACCAAAAGTAGTATGGGGTCTAAGAACCCAGATCAGCAGAGCAACTGGATACTCACCGTTCTTTTTGGTCTGCGGATCAGAGGCAGTACTACCAGCCGACTTAATATGGCTATCTCCAAGAATAGAACAATATGAAGAAGGCGAAGCAGAAGAAACAAGGCGGTTAGAAATTGATTCAATAGAAGAAATAAGAGACAGTGCAATCATACAAAATGCAAGATATCAGCAAGGGTTACGAAGACATTATGACAAAAGTACTCAACCCCGATCACTAAAGCCAGGGGACTCAGTACTATGACTAATCCAGAAGAAAGATGGACGACATAAACTACTTAGTCCATGGGAAGGACCCTTCATCGTGAAGACAGCAACAGGACCCAGCACATATGAGTTGATGACTCCAGATGAAATACCTGTAAAGACACTTGGCATATCAGCCAGCTCAAAAGATTCTACAATTAAGTACAATAGATTGTACTCAAGTTTCAAGAGAAATAAAACAGAGATTATTCAAGAAGAACAGCTTCAAATATGAGCCCTATCCAACGGACAGAACCAACTCGTAATCAGGTTGGGGAAAAAGGGGCTTCCCTGTTAACAGCCAACCCAGAAACGGTTGTGCTACACGGGCAATCTTGTCACTCAACCATATGGAGATGGTCTGACTGATGGCCAATGGCCAAATAGCTTCTTGGGTAAGGAGACCCAAGCTAGCATTTGTCACTCTACCATAAAGAGATGGTACGACTGACAGCCCTGTCCAACGGACAGAACCAACCCGTAATCAGGTTGGGGAAAAAGGGGTAGCCCTACAAACAGCTCAACCCAGAAACGGTTGTTGCTATACGGGCGCAATCGCTTACCCCAAGAGCTGGTACGATTGCTTACTTACCCTGCAAACAACCAACCCGAAAACGGTTGTGCTATACGGGTCCGGTCGCCTACTCCAAGAGTGGTACGATTGAATACTTTGCCCAAGAAGCGGCACAAGCACTCCAACAACTCGGTCGCCTACCCCAAGAGAGGTACGATCAACTACTTCACCCAAGAAGCGGCACAAATACTCCAACAACTCGGTCACCTACCCCAAGAATGGTACGATCGACTACTTCACCCAAGAAGCGGCACAAGCACTCCAATAGCTTGGTCGCCTACCCCAAGAGTGGTACGATCGACTACTTCGCCCAAGAAGCGGCACAAGCACTCCAACAACTCGGTCGCCTACCCCAAGAGTGGTACGATCGACTACTTCGCCCAAGAAGCGGCACAAGCACTCCAACAACTCGGTCACCTACCCCAAGAGTGGTACGATCGACTACTTCGCCCAAGAAGCGGCACAAGCACTCCAACAGCTCGGTCGCCTATCCCAAGAATGGTACGATCGACTACTTTGCCCAAGAAGCGGAGAGTGGTATGATCGACTACTTCGCCCAAGAAGTGGCACAAGCACTCCAACAACTCGGTCGCCTACCCCAAGAGTGGTACGATCGACTACTTCGCCTAGAGAGGGACACAAGCACTCCAACAACTCGGTCGCCTACCCCAAGAGCGGCACGATCGACTATGTTGCCCAAGGAGGGGCACAAACACTCCAACAACTTGATCGCCTACCCCAAGAGTGGTATGATCGACTACTTCGCCCAGAAAGGGACACAAGCACTCCAACAACTCGGTCGCCTACCCCAAGAGCGGCACGATCGACTACATTGCCCAAGGAGGGGCACAAACACTCCAACAACTCGATCGTCTACCCCAAGAGCGGTACAATCGACTACTTCGACCAAAGAGCGGCACAAACACTCCAAACAACTCGGTCGCCGACCCAAAGAGTGAAACAAGCTATGGCAAAGCAAAAAAAAGCCACAAGGAAAGATAGGGCGAAACTTGTCCATATTATTCAAAGACATCTAAGAAGAAAAGAAAGACAGGACGAAGCCTGCTCACATCTTAAAAATTTAGAGACAAAGTATATTACAAGGACATCAAAAGAAGGTTGACTTTTCACATCTGTTCAAGAAGACGGAAGAGAAGGAGGAAGTACATTCATTTGATCAAGAATTTGGTCTGATAGACCACTAAGCTATACTTTGGCCTCCCCTAGTGTCTTGAAAACTCAGTCATTACAGAAGCTTCAGTAATCCGCTCAAAAGGAGCATCAGGGGCAACAACCCGGACATAAGAAACCACATTGTTGATGCACCGGTAAAAGCCACCCTTCACAAAATCATAAAACCGGGAAAAAAGCACCGGTAATCCCTGCTCGGCAAAGACCTGAAGGAACAAGAAGAAATTCCCAAAACTCCACCATGAAGTACTCAGAGGCTTATCAATCTCAAGATCGCCGATCCTAAGTCTTTTTAGTACTAGCAAGAACATGAAGTCTGACAAAACAACAATTTATACCGAGTTGTTTGCACGAGAGCCAGACAAAGCACTCGAAGACAGTCTCTCAAGACGACGTTCTACACATACCGAGTTGTTTACATGGCGCAAACGAAAGCCAGACAAAGCACTCCACCTACCAAAGAGTCATTTCACGACAAATGGAAACAACTCATCTACTCAAAGCTACGGATACGTACCACGAAGCAACTGCTCGGAAGAAATCCTGATCACTCACACAATTCGTCTGATGAATAAGTAAAGTAGAGATATCCACATAGAGAAACAAAAGAAGCCACATCAAAAGAAAAGGAAAAGAGAAATTGGGGAAACAAAGTTTATGATGATCATAGAAGAACACGACTACTACATACATCAAATCACCAAGATAAATCTACGACCGGACAATCTGCCCTTCGATATCCTTTACACCAACATCAAAGCGAGGGCTAATGACAACGCATCCAGCCATCATCAGTTCCTCGCCGGAGACCCGCTACCCACAGATTCAACATCATCGTCATCTTCGACAGCAAGGGCGCCCCAGTCGACTTCGTCTTCGGCGGCGAGCGCCTCCCAATCAACCTCATCTTCACTATCACTACTAAGGACGATCAAATCCGCCCTTGTCGAAGTAGCGTCAGCAGCAGAGAGGGGGACAAGAGTGACCACAGGAGCAGCCAAGGGATCCTCCTTCTTCTGTAGAGGGACAACCGGCGCTGATGTCCCAACAAGGGGAGCCTTCCCCACCACCGGAGGGGCTAGCAATGAAGGTGACGACGAAGACCTTTTGCTCAACGACTCCGCCACGGCCGTCCTCGGAGAGCGAACAAGCGAAGAATGTGACACCTTACGGACACTCTGCCTATGGATGAACTTCTTCTTCGTCATTGTGGCTATGGCGAAACAATTGCGGAGTGGCCAGTTAAATAGAGACCAAATCGCCATCCCAGGCAGTTCAACAGCCTCCTCGAGATAAGGATGGAGTTAAAACTTTCTTCATAAAAGGTTAAGGGCAGAGTTAATTCCTTCATCAAAACCAATATGGCGATTCGGCTTCTACTGTCAACCACACGACGATCCATTTACTAACATAGCTAAAATGACGGAAGGCACAAATCTACACAATGGTATGATCCAAACGGGTAGATTTTAGACTTATCCATCTAGCACCATGGCAGAGTTTTCAGATTACTACAAGAACAACCCATCAACCATGAAGAAACGAAGGGCCACCTCGCAAGGAACAAAAGAACCCGGTTATTAAAGAAAGAACTCGGGAGCCTCATGAATAACCAGGATTACAGCAGAAAAATGAATGATAACTTTGAAGACAAGATTCTTTCCATTACAAATGGCTTCAAAAATAGAAGATTACACATCTTACAAGACCCAATGAACTCGGCATTACGACAAGCAAGGTAGCAAAAAGGAGCCCGGACACAACTAGGCTCTAGAACGACTACGTGCTCTAATTTGCTACTCTGTAGAACAAACCACGCTCGGCTACACTGTTTTCTTCAAAGGACGGACGTAGTGCATCCAAGGCGGAAATCAGCAGCATGGCGGAACAACATAGACCAGGGGAAGTCGGCAGGCATCTGTCTACCCAAGCCCGACGTGATGTAGGATCAGGTGTTGATCTGCACTGGACAGTCTCAAGACAGACGGCGAGGATCAACCCAGAACTGCCGGATGAAGGAACGAAGCCCACATCACAAGACTTCCTCCAACTACCAACACGTACTTCCAAGTACAATGCCGCTGTGGGATTAGTCTACCTCTAATCCCTATCACAAGACTTCCTCCAGCTACAACAAAATGTACAAGAACTACAAAATATGCCTGGGGGCTGCTCTACTTCACACACTATCATATTCATAACTACAGAGACTTCAGAACAGGCAACAAAAGGCTTGATGAATCAAAACAGCACTCCGGAAGGGCATTTATAGGCAAAAGAAGCGGTGCACATGGACTAGGAGCATCAACAGAAGAAATCTAACAAAGGACATAATAAAAAGACAGAATTCAATGAAAGAGGACTCTGGCGTGAAAGAACGGCACTCAAGGACAAGCATATCCAAGAGAATATTCCACAAGCAACAATACAACCCGTGAAGACATGCATTGAATTCTCCAACAACTAGAATGACAACAGCAATAAGTAACCAAACAAACAACTCGGAGACGTATGAAGGATCACATACAAAATTACAAGGTTAAAGGATTACAGTTGAAAAAGAACTCAGATGGAGAAAAATTATAAATCTCATTGATCGAAGACAAATACAAAGGTTATAGACGCCCAAACAAGACCGGATAAACTCAGACATAAGATAGAGACAAGATTCTTAAATATTGCAACAAGGAACCTAGTGGCGGCAGCAGCGGCAGCTCGGACGTAGAAGAACAGATAGAGCAGCATGATCATTACCAACCAAGCATAAGCCCGGGGGCTGCTCAACCTCACACACCAGCATATCTACGAATGAAGAAAGAATTGAAGAAGAATTTTCCTACTCAAGGCAGAACCACAACCAACAAAGAAGGTATTTATAGCAAACCAGAGGTAAACAAGGCTAAAGATCACAAGAAAGAGAGAGGAAAAGAACAAAAGAGCAAAGCAACAAAGACGAATAGTGCCCAAAAGCAAGATTCCTGACAAAAAGTAAAAGAAGACGCTCACTCATGGCTATACAAAACCCATCCATGACCAGCAAAAGACAAAGACCAAAGGAGTACAAATCAAGACCCTTTTTTCGGCTTCCTTTCAACAGAAAAGAACCCGGAGAAGGCTCGGGGGCTGCAAGTACCTACCATAGAAAAACATATTTTCAAATTTTTTGACCCTCCAGCTTTTTTGTACAAAAAAAACAAGAGGCTCGGAGGCTACACTCAATGAGTACAATTTTTGCAAAATTGCACTCGCTGCACTCAAAGGAAAAAAGAACCCACGACATCAAGCAAAAGTGCACATCAGCCAAAAGAAGAATCAAAGAAGACCATCTCAAGATTTCACTTCAAGAAGGACTTGGATCAAGACTACAACAACTCGGCCCTTGAAGCTCAATCATGAAATGCTCGGGGGCTTGTCGATGGGGAACCCTACGGGCCCCCCATAGACCATACTGCAGGGAGGTAGGCCTTGGTAACAAGGCCTACAGCCCAATCGCCAAGAAGAACGCGGAGCAAAGCAACGTGCAAAACCAAAACTCCAACTCAAACTATACAAGAAAAGGTGCCCGAAGCGTAGCTTAGGACTCTGACCTTGTATCCGAATAGGACACAAACAACGCCTCTCAGCGCCTGGACTATAAAGGGCTGGTGAGGGTACCCATTGTAAGAGGAGAACGCATACCCGATACTCAAAGCAATACATCGCAAACAGGCTAACGCCAAAACTGGACGTAAGGTTATTACTCGACCAAGTCGAGGGCCTGAACCAATATAAATCGTGAGTCTCTTTGCGTAACCGCCGAATTCTGCTATTCGCTGAAGCCCGAACAACTGTCCCGGGTACCCCCGTGGCAGGCTATCGGTGGTAAAACATCGACACAGTGACACGAAGAACACCTCCCATGGAAGCTATGGGGCTCAATCGATTTGGGAGAAAAATTTGGGGCTCAAGAATCGAAGGCTCCGATACCAATTATCACGAACCTGGACTATCAATCTCTATTACAAGGGTAACTTGATACAATATCTAGAGAATCAGAGAGAGATTAGAATGGGAAGAGCAGGAATTAGGGTAGAAGAGAAAGAACAGCAGGAGATGGTTTCTGGATAGAGATGTCTCGAGGAGGAAGACGAGTTCAGTATTCTGTTGGATGCCTCTCGATGACCGACTGCTCTGGCCTTTATTCTTATCTCCCATCCCGGCGACTGTTACTTGGAAGCCCATCTCGCGGCCTAGCTTGGAAGCCCACCTGGTGGCCCAGTCCCTGACAGCGACCTCCATGCATGCATGCTGAGCGTGTATATATATACTCCTGTATATACAAGCCAATTAATGCATAGCACTGTACGTCCTCCTTTGTTGCTTGAGGTTGTGCGAGGGTTCCTACGCAGACGCCGCTTGACGCTTCCACCGATGGCATGAACAGGAGCGCCATGCGTGGCTGCCAATCCTGATTGGTCGGTATTGTACAGGGCACGGAGGCACGCCGTCGAACGTCGAGAGAAGGGCGCCGCTTGACTCAGCAACTCATCGTGGGTTGCCTGTAACACCTCTGGTCTCTTGTGTTACGGGCTTGCTTAGCACCGAAATTGAGGTTTAAGAGAGATTAGCCAATTGAGTTTTTTAGGCTTTAAAAATTTAAAACCCATATAAAATGATAAACGAATCCTATGAGACACACTTTTGTGGACTCAACTAAATATCCCAAGTTAACTTACTTAGTACATAAAAGTGCTAATAAAAATCCTAACAAGAACAATGGGATAGGTCATATTAATTGTTTGGCACGAAAAATAATTTTTATAAATAAAAATAAAATCTGACTTGTATATAGTACTTAAATAAAATTCAAAGTGTAAGTTTAGTAGATCAAAATGCAACTTGTATTTTTGAGAATAAATATTGTTAACTAATATTTTTGGGAGTTCAAAAATCCCAATTTGAAATTAAGATAAACTCTTTTTGTTAAGTCGGCAAACATTTGAACTTATGTTTAAAGTGCGAATTTTGTCAAATTATATTAAGCACACTAATTAAATTAAATAGTGCCTAAATATTTTGTTTCCATAAGATTAGTATAAAGTATGGACTATTGCATGAGATGCTTGTTGGGTGAAATAAATAGGGTTTAGACCTTTTTAAAAGTTTAGGCAAAAGTGTTAAGGATTGTTAGTTTAAACTAAACCCTAGATTTCTCACAAGTCTAAAATTATAATGACAATGCCATTTTGGCATTGAAATCCCAAAAATGGAATTAAAAACTAGTGTCATGTTTTGACCTAGTGATTTGCATCTTGACGAGTGCTTTGCAATTGTATAAGTGTTAGTCATGTTAGTGATGGTTTTAGTCGCTAATTAAAAGTTTTAAATAGTCTAAATTGCATTTAGGCGTGGCTGTTGGGCCTTCTGGCCGCGGTCACCACGCCCTGGCTCGGCAACGCCGCGCTCGACCGCGCGCTGGCCGGATGCGGTCGCCCCCACCGTGGCGTTGGTCGGCCCCAGCCTGGCTGACCGCTGCTGCTGCTGCCACGCTGCAGCGCTCTGTACCGCTGCTGCTGTCGCTACTGCGGCGCTGCTCTCTCTGTCTCCCTCCCCCCCTTTGTTCGCTACACGCATCGCTGTGCTGCTGTGCCATGACATCAGGACTGTGCCGCTATCGCTACTGCCACTGCCGCGTCACTGTAGTCCTCGACGTCTGAACCGTCGTACACCAAGTGGCAAGAGGCCATACAGCTGTCTGACCAGGCCACCACCGGCCAAGCGCCACAACGCAAGCATGCCACCACTCGTCGTTTGGTCACATCGCTCATGCCGCTTCTAGCCAAGCACACGTCTCGTGCCGGTGTGCACGCTCGCTGTTGCACGTGTGCTTGACCTCGCTAGTAGCTAGCCACGCATCACTGAGGCAAGGATGAGCCGTGTAAAAGCCTGACCCCTCCCTTGTCTCTTTCACCCAACGTGAGTCGCGTCCAGCCAGAGAGTCAAGGCGGCCGTTGTGGCGTTTCTCGGCCCACGCTCTGCCCTCCCTACGTGCCCATTTATGGAGACCGCCGCACCAATGGGACTCGTCGCAAGCCATCACCGCCATCATGCACGACAGGCCGACGTCCCCTCCCATAGAGGATTCAAAATTCGCGCACCTCATTTCATTAGAGCTCGATTCGTCAGACTTATAGCTCCGCCATAGAGTTGTCCTCATGCGCACACTAGTTCCACTGGAAGCACTATCAGCGACATGCTAACGTAGAGGTGCCGCGCTCAGAGTGCCACCGCACCGCCCGCTCGTACGTTGCCAACGTGGCTCCGCCTTCCTTGGCCCCGACCTTTACCTTGGCTAGAACTGTCATAAGCTCCTGGTGCTCCCACGCCTCCCCGTTTGTCTTACCGCTACTCTAGCTTACCAAAGTAGCCACGCTAATGCCGTGAACGACGCTGTTCCGCCTGCCATCATGGCCAGGCCACTGTAGGGCCCCGCTAGTCACCAAACCACATTCCAGGGTCCCCCTTTGTTTAGGTTTAGGTATTCGACCCCTTCCGGCCACCGGCTAACCCTACCGTTGGCCGACGTAACCGTCGTATGCCGTCGATGCGCCGCGCCGTCGCGCACGCACGCCCGGGGGGATGGCCGTTGCAAAGATGAGTCTTTGCAGGGTGTTGAGCGCAAATCCTCTCTCTGTTGGAATAGGGACACGTTGCGTTGCGTAGTTCTTCTAGTATCCGGGGGCCTTTTTGCAAGATTACCAGCGTGCGCGGGCTCCCTGCCTTGGGCTGTTGCTGGGCCAGTGACGCCGTGCACGGCCGCACCCCGCCCTAGGGCGAGTGGGCCGCGGTGCCCTTTTCTTTCTCCAGTGAATTAGTAAATATTTTCTAAAATAAATTCTGGGCTGATTTTGTAATTTAAATATAAAATCATTTAGGAGTCTAAAAAAATTATGAAATTAATTTTGTTAGGTTCCTAAATCATAGTCTATCTGTTAGTGTGTTTGGTTCACATAACTCTAAAATATTTCAAGGTTGCTCTAAATGCTTTAATATTATTAAAATATGAACTTGTAGGAATTTTTATGATCAATCAAGTGCTAGTGTTAATTCTAAAAGTTTTATAGTAAGTTCCTAGTATTATTATAGGCTCACTGTAATTTTTGTAGCTCCATAATAATTAGTTTGCTAAGGTAGCTAAATGAGCCCTAGTTCAAATATATATACATTCAATCAATAAAATGTCGAAACATCTTGGGATCGTAGAACTAAAATATTTTCAGGGAAACGACGCCTTACTCGACCACATGGACACGTAGCCTAGTGTGTTAGCCATTAGATCTAGCTCGTTAGCTTGAGAGGCGTCAATGTATTTTAAGAGTTATGGTTGCCGTTGATTAATTACATTTTCTGTGGTGCATCCACGTTTATCATAATAGGAACAACGATGGATTGCGAAGTCATCGAGAGTAGCAAAAAAGATGGTGCCTTGATGATCATGTCACCATGATAGAATGCTAATCCTTGTTTACATCTTGCCCAGGCAAGCACCGATGCATAACCCCTATTATTCTGCACTTTATCTTATGCTTGTGCATTAAGTTTTAAGAAGTTTAATGAAAACCACTTGCATATATATCCTTATCCTATGAGTCCTACTAGTATGTCAGGATCATGTAGATTGCTATGCTATAGGATCCGGTAGAAGTCGAATGATTGTCTGTCACTCGCGAGAGATAGGAATATATATATTGTTACTTTCACATGGAATATATATGAATGATAATTGGAGACTAGGTGAAATGGTACTTTAGATCTGGACTTGGTTAGGCATTCGAGCGAGGCTCGGATTGCACTTGTTCCGTCTATGTCGATTGAGGACCGTCCGTTGCTGTGGATGGTAGTCAGGTCACAGACTTATTATCCTGAGCACATACTTGCTTATAGGAGCGGGAAGGCTCGTTACACCCTTATCGCGGGTTCCAGCTCTTTCTAGACCGACTGATTAGAGGCGGGGAAAGGTGGAGGTCTAAGCACCATACTAAGACTGGGTCTCAAGTGTGGGGGCTTGGAGTCCAAGTTTTGATGGGGACCTAGACCCCGTGACAGGAGTAGAATGGGTTGGTCTTGTTTGTGCCTAGGGTACAAACAGGGTATATGCTTCAGGGTACCCAGCTGGAATACATTGGTTCATGAATCGCTATTTTCGTGAGATGGTACGACATGGCTATGGTCTAGCACCATAGTAAGAACTAGAATATGAAAGATGGCAAAATGGTTCTGATTGCTCACCACCTGCTTGAAAGTAGCATATGAGCTTACATAGAATGGATAGTTAATGAGCTAATGATGACTGCTAATAAAATTTGATATAAGGATGCACATTTAGTAATGCTTCCGTAGATGCAATAACCAACAAGCCAAATAAGCCTTGCATATCCTTAGAGTATTTTGTTTTCCTCCTGTCAGGTAAGTCTTGCTGAGTACAATCGAGTACTCAGGGTTTTATTCCCCCTATTGAAGGTAATCGAAGGATACATAGAGCTGACCCTTATGTGTGGAAACCTCCTGGTGGGCTCAGAGAGGATTCCTTTCCTGCTACGACCATAGTGTTTATTTATAACCTTCACTAAAGGTTTTTATAAGAAAAGATATAAAATCTGCTAGCATCTCTTGTATAAAAATGTCCACTATGTTAATGCTCTATTATATCATTAAATTAATCTAGCTTCCTCTGTAACTCTGATAATATTGTTATATTCCGTTGTTATAATCAATTGAGGTAATATTTTGTTACTGTAATAAAATGATGCAAGAAATGACTTAAGAGAATGTTGTAAGTTGTATTGTCTCATTTATGATCCTGATGGAAAAAAGTGGATTTTCGAGTTCTCCCTTGGGGTGTGCTCGACGCAACTGTGTAGTTTAGTGTCCTCTCTTTGGTACTTAGTGTCTAAATACTCCTGGGAGGCATTAGATTAGGCGGTTCTGCTACAGGTCGTATCAGAGCATAAATGAGGAAATAAAGCTTCAAAATACTTTTCTAAACTAAAGTTTGAAAACCTATTTTTGCAAAAAGTTAGGGCGTTTAACTATGAAGTATATAAGTAGCCCTATTGCTATAGTTGAACATCCAGAATAGGTTTAACTAGGTTCTCTCCGATGGACTGACTCCCGCATAGTATACGATCTTGAAGTCAGTTGCGCTAGTAATGCCTTGGTCGTCATGACCGTATTGCTGGTAGATGCGCCCTTCGTAGATGTCACGCATGTCGTATTGTGCACGACTGACCCATCCTTGTTCCAGAGTTATTACTGCACTATGACTTCATGCTCCACGTTCGCCTATGGTTCACATCTACTGTAACCCATGTCTCCCTGTACTCTTTTCTGCGCTCTTATCGGACCCTTGCCATGCAGCTGTACTGGTCATTAATGGCCTTGGACATCGCTCGCCTTGAACGCACGAAAAAATTGATAGATTCATTTGTAGTGGCCCACGCCGGAACCAAGGTGGACTACGTCAGGACCACTGACCGCTCTGCCATTATAAGCAGGGCCTGGCCTAGCTAATGGTACCACCACTTGGTGCACTTCAGCTCGCCTAGCTTTTCCTTTTGAGCAAGCTTTTCGCTCAATCCTTCCTTGCAACCACCCACCAGGAATGACAAGAGCCTAGGTTAGCAGTTACTACCTAAACACTAAGGGTTTTCCCAAAATCCTGTATGCCACCCTGTAAAAATTTGGGGTCAAGGACTGTCCTAAGTATGAGGGCCATGAGTATGAAAAGTATGGCACTGAGCGGTGTGAAGTTACCATCTATATTGGGAAGAGTGAGGAGTTTCCTAACATCACTGAAGCCTAGAATGTGACCGCAACCGGATTTCGCTTCGTCGACACCTACTAAGTTGTGGCCCGCAAAGCCTTGCAGCACCTTTGCCAGATCTATGAAGAGCCCATTACTCGTACCCTCATGAGGTTCTTTCCACCTTTCAAAAAGAATCAACAGGTATGGAGGGCTCACATGGAGGCTTTGCAAGGGTGGGATGCATAAGAAGATTGTCCAACTATGGTGCACTTGACCACGTACCTGCTTGCTCTAGATGAGCAGCATGACCAGCAAGACTCAAAGCTGAGGAAGTGCCTCCAGTGAGCTAAGGAAGCCAAGATCTTCTCCAAAATGCTCCAGGTGCAGCTTGCTGAAGCGCATGCCAGATTGGTAGCCATAGAGAGTCATGAGACTGCCATGTCGAAAGCCCTAAAGGAGGCCAAAGATCGTCGTGCCCATCAGCTTGGAGAGGCCTACCTTGTCACCAGGGCTAAGCGTAGGACACTGGCCACTGAAAGGTAGGATCCCTTGACCTTGGAAGGAATCCCTGTCCACCCACCAGAAAGGAGTACCGGTGTTGTAGCACCGCCAGGACCCCCCACCCTCGGAAATGTCAGAAGTAGAACCCTTGCTTCCCCTCACTCAGCCACTGCCAAGAGAGGAGGCAGATCCATAGCCTGGGCGGTAAAAGAATCCGTCGAGCCCAGGAATGAAGATGTGTGGTCCGACAAACCAAATTAGTTGCCTTGAGGAGATATACCCATAGTTAGTGGTGGTTTTAATCACTGTTCTCTAGTATTATAATCTTTCCATTGTATTTCATCCGTAGTTGAGATTATCTGGTCATAAGGAAGGTGAACAATGTGTCAACAATGGGAGAGTGAATGCATGTATGTTGTACCAGTATAAGGATGTTTGGAATGTGCATTTTATTTATGTCGTTGTGTTTATTGCGTCCATCTATCCTTAGGTCTCGTTAGACGTGCTTAGGGTTTTCAAGGGCGACATTAAGTGGGTTACAAGAAAACCACCATTCAGACGCTAGTAGACCGACCATGATGGGATAACGTAGGACACTGTATCAACAAATTGTGGATGTTCCAACAAAGCACTTGAATCTCTTTAAGTCAAATCCATTGTTTGATTTGAATTCTTTATCCCCTGTTGTGAAAGGAACCCTTGTTGTCTAAATCTTCCCATGCATTATTCTTCTGATTCTATGGTCTATGACCCCACCGCCTTCATTGTGTGTAAGTTGGTAATAGTTGCCTGGTTAGTAGCTTATGGTGCCGTGGCGAAACCGAGGGCCCCTACGGACGTTGTCAGTGTCAGGGACCACTAGCACCCTATCGGGTACCATAAAAGGGGGTCCCCTAAGCACCCTGTCGAACAAATTCTCTGCCTCGCTCGAGGCCCCGCACGTAAGGCCTCAGGCGAGGTACCGATTCTCCGTCTCGCTCGAGGCCCTGCACGTAAGGCCTCGGACGGGGCACCGATTCTCTGTCTCGCTCGAGGCCGCCTCGTAAGGCCTCGGATGGGGTACCGATTCTCTGTCTCGCTCGAGGCCGGCTCAGCGACAACCCTGTCGCCTCCGCCTCGACCGATTTCCCTGACAGAACGTCACGTCCAACTAACGCGACCAACCACTCCCGCGACGTCAGCCAAACGACGGCTCAACACAGCGGAGTGACTGACGAGATGGGAGTCGCATCAACACCATGCCGTCTAGGATGGGAGGGGGCAGGGGTTACCGGCCGCTGTGCTCAGCACTATGCCCATGACTGACACCCGTACTGCACTGTGCTAGCTAACCCCTACTCCGAGGATAGCGCGGTGTGGGGAGTCAAGTCTGGGTACCTGTAGCCTCGAAATCAGTGTACATGACCAACTGCTCCCTCCGAGCCTCGGCCATCCGCTTCGGGGTCTCAGCAGCCTTGGGATTCGCACCCGCCGAGCCCCCCACGATGGTTCGGCCTCTGCACCGACCGAGCCTCAGCCCTCTACGCTATCGACATACAGCGACCGGCACGTCGTCCACAGCATGTGCCATGCCCTGCGTCAAGCTATCATTGGAGCTCCCACATCACACAGGATCAGGCATGACCGGCGCGTCGCTCTAGTGCATCAAGGACAAGACCGCTCCACCGACCATGCTGCCACAGTGACAGGCTACAGGGCTCAGACACACCACCTTCGCTCACAAAACGCCACGTGACAAACACATGTATCGCCCATGTCCTCCCTTCAACTATAAAAGGGAGTGACCGGGGCCATTTCCAGACATGGGACGACGAGCTCATGAACTCAGGCACAGACACGAACACGTAGACAAACACAGACACATGCGCAAGCAATGCTCAACACTCTATAATACGCACGCTCCCTCATTGCCTGAGATCAACATCTCAAGCAACCCACACCGCTCCACGCGGAGACCTAGGACTAGCTCCCTCTCTCGTCCTGCTTGTAAACCCCTACTACAAGCACCTCAATGCAAGGAATACAAGATCGATCTTTCAGACTGGACGTAGGGCACCTATTGCCTGAACCAGTATAAACCTTGTGTCTCTTTGCATCACCATCCAGGATTAGGGGCACGCAGTACATTTTCACTGTTGGTTGTGGGCCCGCAGGTCCAAAACACCGATAGTTGGCATGCTAGGTAGGGGTTCTACTGCGTGTCAGCTTAGTCATCCCGACAAGTTCCGGATGGCAGACCCTGTGCAACCACTTTGTCTCAGCACGGTGATCTAGTTCGGGAGCCTAGAGTTCATGTCTCTAGGATCTGAGTACAATATGGTACTCCTCACACCCAGAGCCCCACCGAATGACGACAACATCATGCACCAGCAGCCCAAGCGCAGGCAGCGCTCGGGCCGCCGCTCTCGTCGCGCTCGCCAGGCATGACGTGGGCGGGACCACCCCGACACCACGCGAGCTCAGGGCGACGCACCGCGCTCCGCCGGTATCCCATGCCCGGCTATTGGTATGGAGTCCCTGGTTGGGGACCTGTCCAGCTTAAGCTTGGGTAAGGGAAAGACGCCGGTGGCATGCAACGATGCCCCATCATCAAGCTCTACCCCACCACCTCCTGAGGAGTCACCTCCGATGGAGCAGAGCCCGGCGATGGCACCATCCCTGTACCCCTTCGGGTTTGGCAATACCGCCGCTGCCTACGCTTCCGCCTACGCTTCCGCCCACGTGGAGCCCTCAGGATGCCAACAACGCTTCACCCTCGACCTCGATGCCATAACCTCGACCCACTCCCACACTGACTCCTCGGAGCAAGATGAGGCGTGGGCCGGAGTGGACTTCTCCGGACTTCGTGACCCTGAAGCCATGCGCCGCTTCATGGCCGCAAGCGACTACTGCTTTGGCTGCTCTGACTCCAATGACGAAGGCACTTACGACCCCACTCGCGAGTGATTCCACATCGGGCCCAGGATGCCGAGAGCGAGCGATGAGGACGAAGGGGCAGGCAACCGCTCCCCGCTCCGTGAGGGGGCAGGCGATGCCCATCTGGTGTCCTCCAATGATGCATCACCACCGAGGCAGGCCAAGCCCTACTTTGGGATTTGCATGCGGGAGCCTGCGGGCACCATGTAGCGCCTCGGACGCTCGTCGGAAACGCCTTCTGCCAAGGGTTCTACTGGCCAACGGTGGTTGCTGACGCCACCAAGTTGGTATGCTCTTGCGAGGGATGCCAGTACTACACGTGACAGACGCATCTCCTGGCCCAAGCCCTCCAAACCATCCCCATTACATGGCCATTCGCCGTGTGGGGGCTCGACATGGTTGGGCCTCTATAGAAGGCCCCTGGGGGATATACCCATTTGCTGGTAGTGATCGATAAGTTCTCCAAGTGAATCGAGGCTCGTTCGATCAACCGAATCAAATCCGAGCAAGCGGTGCTGTTCTTCATGGATATTATCCACAGGTTCAGGGTTCCAAACACCATCATCACTGACAATGGGACACAATTCACCGGCCACAAGTTCCTGACGTTCTGCGATGACCACCACATCCGTGTGGCCTGGTCGGCCATAGGACACCCTAGGACAAATGGCCAAGTAGAACGTGCCAACGACATGATCCTATAGGGCCTCAAGCCAAGAATATACAACCGGTTGAAGAAATTTGGTAAGAAATGGCTTGCCGAACTCCCGTTAGTCATCTGGAGCCTGAGGAACACTTTGAGCCGAGCCACGGGGTTCACACCATTCTTCCTAATCTATGGGACCGAGGCCATCCTCCCCACTGACTTGGAGTACGGTTCCTCGAGGCTTCAGACCTACAACGAGCAAAGCAACCGCACTGCCCGCAAGGATGCCCTCGACCAACTGTAGGAAGCCCAAGACGTTGCGCTACTACATTCGGCCAAGTACCAGCAAGCTCTACGACGCTATCAAGCCCGGTGCATTCGAAGCTGAGACCTAAAGGTGGGTGACCTGGTTCTGAGACTGAGGTAGAGCAACAAGGGCCACCACAAGCTGACCCCGCCATGGGAAGGGCTGTACATCGTCGCCCAAGTGCTGAAGCCCGGGACCTACAAGCTAGCCAATGAGAAGGGCAAAATCCTCACCAATGCTTAGAACATAGAACAGCTATGTCGCTTCTACCCTTAAATTACCAAGCATTGTATACATTGTTTCTCGAAATACGATAAAGAAGCGTTCTTTAGTTATTCTAATTTTTCGAGAAACCCCCCGAACCTATCGATGGGGGATCAGTGTTACGATAACGCTACAAGGGAGACTCGACTCTACCTCTGCAGAGGTACCCACCGTGGGGCTCGAACAAGACTCAGCTCTGCCTCTACAGAGCTGAGCCTCCCTCGGGGGCTAGAAGGGGGGGACCCCCCCTAAGTCCTAGGCACCATTTTTTAATCGTTTTTCGAAAAAAATTTCTACGCCAAACTCTCTAGCGTGCTTTGACAAATCGATTGTAAAAAACCTAAGGACCGAAAGTCTGTCTTAGGGCCAAAAGGCTGGCCGAGCCACGAGATAGCCTACGCCTCCGGGCTACGGCAACTCTCTCACCACCTTTTGCCCAAGGGGCAGCTTAGGCTCTGAGGAAGTTTTTGCAAGTGATATGTTCAGAGACAAGGCAGAGGGTAGAGGCTCGGAAATATACAGTAAAAAACGATTAAAAAGCGTATACACACGAGTACTTTAAAAGGCCTCCACGGCCACCAGCGTTATGATATGGTAACATAATCCCTAATCTATTTACACGGCCCCTTTGGCCCAGGTCAGAACTCAGGATCACCAGCGTCGGCGGTCGGCGCAGGAGGAACCACCTCCTCTTCGAACAGCTTGGCCAGCACCGTGCTAGGGTCCTCAGCGGCCTCCACCAGCTTCATGACCTCCTCCTCGGCCTCCTTGTCATCCTCAGCCAAGACGTAGCCATCGCTAATGGCCTCGAGGTTGATGCCGGCGTAGTGCGAGGAGACGACGGCCAGGGCGCGCTTGATGCCCATGTGCAGCACCCCCTGGAGTCGCTCGCGCACTTGGCCGCTCAACACAATCAAGCGGCTCCCAAGGGAGTTGCCCGACTGGACCCCCTCAACCTCTAGGGCCTCGCAGGTGGTACGGGTGGCGCTCTGCAGTGCGTTATGCTCCCCAATCTCGGCCTCGAGCACCACCTGCACTGCGACAGAAGCCTTGGCTGCTCGGGTGACCTCCTTCTCCCACCCTGCGCCAAGACAAGTAGGATGGGGTTAAGCACAAAAGGAAATAAGCCAAATAGGGGCTAAGGCCTATGGGACTCACCCTCGGCTTTCTCTTTCCAGCCCTGGACCTCAACCCAAGAGGCCTCAGCTGCCCTGGAAGCCTCCCTCTCCAGCCCTGCGTCACATCGGGGAGTTAGGGGTCGAACGCAAGAAAAACGAATAAAACAAGGGGCGTGACCCAACGGGACTCACCCTCGGCCTTTTCCTTCTAGGCTAAGGGCTCGACCCAGAAGGCCTCGGCCACCTTGAGGGCCTCGACCAGGGCACCTTTCGTCAGCAGGTGCGCGCCCTGCTCCGCCCCCAGCTACCCAGCGATGACCTTGGTAGAGGCCGCCGCTTCTTTGGCCCAGGACCTAAAGGTATCCCGCTCGCCAGCCACCCGGGTCAGCTCCTCCTCTAGCTCCTCGATCCGCGCTGCCAAAGGGGTGGCCTGCTCCCGAGCCATGGCCGCCTCAGCCTTTGCATCGGCACAACAAAGGCGGAGGTCCTCCACCTCCGTGCTCCACGTCGACAGAAGCTCATTGGCATTGGCGAGCAAGTCCTTCTGCCGCCGGAGCTGGTCCTAGACGTCCCTCTCCCACCGGAGGAACAACGACTTCCCATGGGACCGAGCCTCGAGCTCCTAGATAGGCAGAACAGAGGTCAAGTACTGCGTGAAAAACTCGGGAAAAAGACAACACCGCACGAGAAAAGAAGGCGCGTACCTGGGCAACGTCGGGCAGATTGTTGGCCATGACGAACAACGCTGTCCGCAGCGACCGCTTCGCTAGACGACGATACTGCTCGAAGGAGTCCCAATGACCCCCCTCGGCCGCGTCCTCGAGGGCGAATAGGGGCTCGCCCTCAGGGTCATCCTGGCTCCACCACAAGACACGCGGGTGATCCCACCCGCGGGGCTCAGGTTGTACCCGCACGAGGGCCAAGCTTCCCTCGCTAGAGGTCGGCGAAATATGGTCGGCAGTCCTCGGCATCCGCCACCTCCTTCCCCTAGGAAGTATCGTTAGAGGAGATCGAATGGACCTCCACTTCTCGGGCGCTCCCCCACGACGGCGGTGGGCCTTGGACCGAGGGTGGTACTGAGGCTTACGCCGCCTTCATCTCTGTTTCCTAGGCCATCGGCTCCACTGCGCCCACGCCGGCCTCTGCCACCTCAGCCTCGGTGGTCCCAGGGGCTCCAGCCTTTGCCACCTCAGCCTCGGTGGTCCTAGATGCCCCGACCTCCGTCGCCTCAGCCTCAGAAGTCCTAAGGGCCTTGGCTTCGGCCTCGGTGGCCTCAGCGACTGAGGGCGCCTCGGTTTCATCTAACTCATGGGCCTCGGCCTCGTGGGGCATAGGCTCCTCCTCCTCCGCTTGCTCCGTGGCCACCTCTGTAGCCTCTCCCTGGGCGACCGGCTCCTTCGGGTCGGCCCTCTCCGACGCCACGCCACATTGTATGGCGGCTTGCGCCTCCACCACCCATTGGGCGGTGGAGCTGGTGCTCACCTTGAGCGCCTTACCTGGCGCCAAGGCGGGCGCCTCCGCATGACGCTTCTGGTTGAAGATGAGAAACTTATGTGGTCAGCATACGATCGAAGAACGAACGGAAGATGCCGCAAACTCCACTAACAAAACACTTACCTTGAGCGGGGACACAACACCTTCTGCACCACGCCCCTCGTCCTCTGCAACAGCGGCGGCGGTGGCGGTGGCGTGGCCCCCGTGTCCGTCGGTGTCGGCCGGCCCTCGCCGGACCCCAGTGCCACCTCGACCCTCTATAGAGGCTGTTGGGTCACTGCCTCCGCCGCCTGCTCCACCTCTACCGTCGAGGCCACCGGACTGACGGCATGCTTCCCTAATGCCCATGCCTCGGGCGTGTTGGCCTCGGCCCTAGGGCGGGCGATCGTCGGCCCTGAGGCATCCTCTCCTCCTCCTCCTCCTGGAAACGCCGGGCTGCTCGCCGATGCCCCGGGCACCGTCCCCCTAACATCAGGGAGATAGTCCAGGGTACCCTACCCCACCTCGCTCTCGTTGTCATCGCTCAAGGAATCCGACAACGATGGTGATAGAGACGGCTCCACTGGGAGACCATCGTGCCTCTGCTGCCAGCGACATTTCTCCAGCTCCTCGTGCTCAAGGTTCTTCCTCTTGCGCCTTGCCTCCTCGGCGTCCTTCCGCTTCTTCTATGCCTTGGCATGCGCCCTGTTCACCGCCCGCCGCTCTACGTCCTTGGGAATGGGCAGCGGGGAGGCTCGCACATCCCTCATCCCCTGCAAGAACAACGAATGCCAATAAGGGAATAGGAAAATGCAAGGAGCAAGGAGGCCTCAGGGGCCGCTGCGGCGCGTGACTTACCAAAGAGAGGTACCCCCACGATGGGCGCATCGCGATAGGGGTCAAACCACCGCTCCTCAACCGCCCCTCCACCATCTCTCTCACCCGACGTAGAATCTCCTTGTTGGAGAGGGCGACGGCGGACATCCGGATGCCCTCGATCGGCTCATCCAGTGTCATGTCGAACAGGCGCCGCCACTGAGCCATCAGCGGTAGCACCCTCCGGCGGTGGAAGGCCACCACAACCACAGCCGTCGTAAGGCCGCGGCTGCGTAGCCTCTCCAGCCTCTCTAGGAGCGGCTGTAGCTTGGGCTGATCGACCACCAGAACACCATACCTTCACTTCTCCGGCTGGCTCTCCATGACCCGCCTGGTATAGGGGGAAGTCCGCTGTCGTTGTTGCGGAGGTAAAACTAGTTGTACCAGCGATGGTTGGACGACGCGAGCTGGGCCGGGATGTAGAGGAGCTGCCGGTCTTGGCGCACTTGGAGAGTGCAGCCGTCGGCCCTCATCGCCTTCCGCGTGCCCGTCATGCCCATCGGCTTGGTGGTGAGCCCAGCCTGAAAAAGGTGGAGCCTTAGTTCATTAGAACTTGATTCGTCGCACTTATAGCTCCGCCATAGAGTTGTCTAGCTGAGCCACCTGCCCCGAGCCACAGCCATGCTCCATTGCCGACCAATTTCATGTTTTTCCTCACAACCGGTCGCCTCCACCGCCGTGCCTTAACTCGGTCGGGGGTAAGCCAGTATGCTTTGGTAGCAATTCGATTACTTGCTCCTATGAGCCTGCCTTGGCCTCTCATCCTCATGCACGCGCTAGTTCCACCGAAGGCACTGTCAGCGACGTGCTGACATGGAGGTGCCGTGCTCGGAGAGCCACCGCACCGCCCACTCATAGGTGGCCAGCGCGGCTTCGCCTTCCTCGGCCCTGACCATCACCTTGGCTAGAACCGTGGTAAGCTATTGGTGCTCCCACGCCTCCCCGTTTGTCTTACTACCGCTCTAGCTTACTGGAGTAGCTGTGCCAACGCCGTGAACGGCGCTGTTCCGCCTGCCGTCGTGGCCAAACCACCTTCTAGGGTCCCCCTTTGTTTAGGTTTAGGTATTCGACCCCTTCCGGCCACCGGCTAACCCTGCCATTCGCCGGCATAACCATCGTATGCCATCGGTGCGCCATGCCGTCGCGCACGCACGCCCGGGGGCATGCCCGTTGCAAAGATGAGTCTTTGTAGGGTGCTGAGCGCAAATCCTCTCTCTATTGGAATAGGGACACATTGCGTTGTGTAGTTCTTCTAGTATCTAGGGGCCTTTTTGTAAGATTACCAGCGTGCGCGGGCTCCCCGCCTTGGGCTGTTGCTAGGCTGGCGATGCCGCGCGCGGCCGCACCCCGCCCTAGGCCGAGTGGGCCGCGGTGCCCTTTTCTTTCTCTAGTGAATTAGTAAAGATTTTCTAAAATAAATTCTAGGCTGATTTTGTTATTTAAATATAAAATCATTTAGGAGTCCAAAAAAATTATGAAACTAATTTGGTTAGGTTCCTAAAATCATAATCTATCTATTAGTGTGTTTGGTTCACATAACTCTAAAATATTTCAAGGTTGCTCTCAATACTTTAATATGCTTTAATATTATTAAAATATGAACTTGTAGGATTTTTTATGATCAATGAAGTGCTAGTGTTAATTCTAAAAATTTTACAGTAAGTTCCTAGTGTTATTATAGGCTCATTGTAATTTTTGTAGCTCCATAATAATTAGTTTGCTAAGGCAGCTAAATGAGCCCTAGTTCAAATTTATATACATTTAATCAATAAAATGCCGAAACATCTTGGGATCGTAGAACTAAAATATTTTCCGGGAAACGACGCCTTACTTGACCACATGGACACGTAGCCTGGTGCGTTAGCCGTTAGAGCTAGCTCATTAGCTTGAGATACGTCAATGTATTTTAAGAGTTACGGTTGTCGTTGATTAATTACGTTTTCTGCGTTGCATCCATGTATATCATAATAGGAACAACGATGGATTGCGAAGTCATCTAGAGTAGCGGAAAAGATGGTGCCTTAATGATTGTGTCACCGTGATGGAATGCTAATCCTTGTTTACATCTTGCCTAGACAAGCTCCGGTGCATAATCTCTATTATTCTACACTTTTATCTTATGCTTGTACATTAAGTTTTAAGGAGTTGAATGAAAACCACTTGCATATATATATATATATATATATATATATATGAGTCCTACTAGTATGTCAGGATCGTGTAGATTGCTATGCTATAGAATCCGATAGAAGTCGAGTGATTACCTGTCACTCGCGAGAGATAGAAAAGATATTATTGCTACTGTCACATGGAATATATATGAATGATAATTGGAGACCGGGCGGAATGGTACTTTGGATCTGGACTTGGTTAGGCATTCGAGCGAGGCTCGAATTGCACTTGTTCCGCCTGTATCGATTGAGGACCATCCATTGCTATGGATGGTAGTCAGGTCATAGACTTATTATCCTGAGCACATACTTGCTTATGGGAGCAGGAAGGCTCGTTACGCTGTTATCGTGGGTTCCGACTCTTTCCGGACCGACTGATTGGAGGCGGGGAAAGGGGAAGGTCTAAGCACCATATTAAGACCAGGTCTCAAGTGTGGGGGCTTGGAGTCTAAGTTTGGACGGGGACCTGGACCCCGTGACAGGAGTGAAATGGGTTGGCTTGTTTGTGTCCGAGGTACAAACGGGGCGTGTGTTTTGGAGTACCCAGCTATGATACATTGTTTCTGAATCGCTGTTTCCGTGAGACGGTACGACTTGGCTATGGTCTAGCATCGTAGTAAGAACTAAAATATGAAAGATGGCAAAATAGTTCTGATTGCTCACCACCTGCTTGAAAGTAGCATATGAGCTTACATAGAATGGATAGTTAATGAGCTAATGATGACTGCTAATAAAATTTAATATAAGGACGCGCATTTAGTAATGCTTCTGTAGATGCAATAACCAACAAGCCAAATAGGCCTTGCATATCCTTGGAGTCTTTTGTTTTTCTCCTGTCGGGTAAGTCTTGTTGAGTACAATCGAGTACTCAGGGTTTTATTCCCCCTGTTGTAGGTGATCGAATGATACATAGAGTTGACCCTTGTGTGTGGAAACCTCCTGGTGGGCTCAGAGACGATTCATTTCCCGCTACGACCGTAGTGTTTATTTATAACCCTCACTAAAGGATTTTATAAGAAAAGATATAAAATCTGCTAGCATCTCTTGTATGAAAATGTCTACTATGTTAATGCTCCATCATATCATTAAATTAATCTTGCTTCCTCTGTAACTCTGATAACATTGTTATATTCCGTTGTTATAATAAATTGAGGTAATATTTTGTTACTGTAATAAAGTGATGCAAGAAATGACTTAAGAGAATGTTGTAAGCTTTATTCTCTCATTTATGATCTTGATGGAGAAATGTGGATTTTTGAGTTCCCCCTTGGGATGTGCTCGACGGAACTACGTAGTTCAGTGTCATCTCTTGGGTACGTAGTGTCTAATGGAAGACAAGTACTCATGATGGAAAATGGATGAACGGCTAAGATTAAATGAAGCGTAAAGAATGAATAGCTAGGATACAATATTACCTTTTGGAGGGTGGTATATCCCTATCCGTATCTATATCCCAATCTCCATCCAAACGCCACCCAAGGTCACAATTTGATGTTACATGGATGTTGTAGGAGGGGTGTGGAGGTTAGGGTAGTACTCCAGCTTAATGCATTGGGGAGGCCCTCCTAAGGACTGAAAATACGCTTGGGTTTGGGTGATTAGGAACTTCACAAAATTAGGGTTGTTGTCGATGAAATCTGGTCGGCAGTCTACCGAGGGGTATACCCACGGTAGTAGATGAATCGATGGAGGTGCGCTTGATACGAACCAGATGGTAACAGAGACACAAGACACAAGATTTATACAGGTTTAGGCCGTTAGCTTGATGTAACACCCTACATCCTGTGCTCTGTTATTTTGTATTGATTGTGTACCAGATTCGATATATCGTCTAGGGGACCCCTGCCTCTCCTTATATACTCTGGAGGGGTAGGATTATAAGAAAAATATCTTATTTGGTATTATACAATAAATCACATCTTTATATAGTCTTATGGTGCACGCCTTTATCTTGTGGACTGGGTCACCTTTGGGACGCGGTCCATGTCTTGTTTTGTAGGTATCGAAGGCCATACCCCGACTTGTACCACTTCTTTCAGCTAACCATTCATAGTCGAATTTGGACGGTGAACAAACGTAAAATACATGAGCTTCAAGATCACAATGACGGCATCTTGTGCGATTACCTGCTTCTTAACTGTTTTTTTTTTACCATGGAGGTTTGGAATCGAGTGGTAACGCCAATTGCATGTGTTTACCATGGAGGTTTGGATTCGAGTGGTCACGCCGATTGGCATGTAGGCAATTGCCTCCAAAGTGGCAATGGATCGCTCATAGATGCAATGGTGGGTGGTGGCCAAAATTTTCTTGTAATGTCATCTTGTGTATCTTTGTTCTTTTGCTTTGAGCTAGTTGCGGGGGCATGATTTTAAATTTGGACGTACATAAAGAACCGGAGAATTGTAACTTGTGTTCATATGAACTGCGTGTGTTTGTACGTCTAGTGATGGCATTGAGTTCGGTTCCAATACATTTAAAATTTACATTTGTTGTGGCCAGCACGCGCGCTGAGGATGTTCACGATAGCAAATGGAATGCTGGCCGTCCAAGTCATGATGGGTGGTTCTCGTTGCGTTGACCGACGGGCGTAGGCGTCGTCTGATCAGAGCCCTGATGCGCCCAGGACGTTGTAGTCTCGCCATTGGTCAGCCCGTGGCCAGTGGCCCGCGCGCATAGGCGCGCCCGAAGGACTAGTATTGTACAGACGACGCGACTGTTACATAAGATATGAGCTCCACGTCTCAAAAAAATCCGGTTTCCAAAGAGGAAGGCGTATAAGGCAATATCGGTCTGGGCTCCGCCATCGCCACGTCATCGGTCATCAGATAGCGCGCTTCCAGTCTAGCGGGGCCACCTGCTCTGCTCGTGGTTCGCGCACGCCCAGCAATGGCGCTCCGGCCGCTGCTTCGCCTCCTACTCCCATCGCCTCCCCACCGGAACCCTCCGCCACCTCCCTCTTCCCCACCCGTCGCGTCCACCAGCCGCCGCGCCGCCGCCTCAGCCGTCCTCCTGCTCGCCGCGACCGCCTCCGCCCCGACCCCGCGCCCCGCCCGCGCCGAGCCCGACGGCGAGGACGTCGACGAGGCCCGCGTCGTCCGCTTGTTCCAGGTACGGGTACCACCCCATTCCCACCGCCGCGGAGCCCTACCTACCCTAACCCCCGACGCCGGACGCGGCGCGAGCGCGGCTGTATGCAGGAGGCGTCGCCGTCGGTTGTGTTCATCAAGGACCTTGTCGTCGCGGGGCCGCAGGGGCGGAGAGGTGGCGGGGAGGATGAGGACGACGAGGAGGAGGGCGGCGCCGCCAAGGTGGAGGGGACAGGCTCGGGATTCGTGTGGGACTCCGCGGGCCACATTGTGAGCGTCTTCCTGTTTCCCGTCCTGTTAGAATTAACTAGGAAATCTAGAGGTGGAATTACTGCGGTTTGGGTTAGTTTATTACGCTGCTTGTTGATACAAGTAGATGTTGATTTCTATATCCCGATGTCGTCAGTGACAGCTATCAGTTTTGCGTCGTGCTCGCAGCACTGATCTGAGCATTTTTGCTCAAGGCCTCAAGTTACTGTGGTTTTGACAAGTCTGTTGCAGTCTATTCACTAAATGTGGTTATTGATGCTAGTGTCCTTGTAGTGCTTCACTGCTTATCTAAAATTACCCAGATCATGACCTAGCGTGGTTCCCATTTCGGCTATAACTTTGGTATGTGCCACCTGATACAGTCAGTAAATTCAATAGATTTTCAGGCATTTTATATAATTGTGTTCGTTTGTATCCTGTTATGTTGCAGTGCTTGGTAGTATAATTACCTTGGCGCTTTGAAATATATATTTGTGAATTTAAGAGTCCTCTGAGCCATGTAATTTGTTGTTTCGAATTTCAAAATCTCAGTGTTTACATTGGCACATCAGGTGACAAATTACCACGTGGTTGCAAAATTAGCTGGAGACGGATCCACATCTCATCGCTGTAAGGTTGGTTACTGGTATCTTGCACTATTGAGTACTAAGTACACACTAATGATGATTTATCTGCTTGTTTACTCCCTTCAACCATTTCTTGATGGTTTCTGTAGGTGTTTTTGGAGGATTCTAGTGGCAAAAGTTACTCAAAAGAAGGGAGGCTAATAGGGTGTGATCCAGCATATGATCTTGCGGTTCTGAAGGTTTGGAATTTCATCATTTGTGGCTGAAGTTTCAGTGATGTCAAATTGGTTCAGAGTTGTGACTTTTGAATTCAAGATTACTTCTGCAGATAGATGCTGACAGTGGTCAGCTGAGGCCTGCTCTGATTGGCACATCACGGGGTTTGCGAGTTGGGCAAAGCTGCTTTGCCGTTGGGAACCCTTATGGATATGAACACACTCTAACTACTGGGGTAATGCTTCCTTAAGAAGTTGCTCAAAGTTTTTGTTGAGTGCACTTCTGAAATTCTCAGGAGTCCATCTGTCCAATGTGAATGCATTGTGTAATTATGGATAATATTACTGTTACACACCCTTGTATGTCCAATCTAGAGTACTCTGATGCGTGATCACTAAAGTTTCTTGTAGGTTATTAGTGGATTGGGGAGGGAGATACCATCTCCCAATGGGAGAGCGATCCGTGGGGCTATACAGACAGATGCTTCTATAAATGCTGGTAATGTCTTTCTTCATTTTGTATGATGTATGGACTTAATACCATCCCCAGTATCCAATCATCTTTTCTAAAAAAAAAAAATCAAGTTCACAAACTGATTTTTGGTAAATGATGGTAATTGTTGAATTTGATGAAGACAGCATTTCATTCGTTTGTTTCACTTCAGCTCCCTTGAGTTGTATTATATTCTTTAATCACGAATGTCATCCTTTCCCGAAAGAAATTTAGGTTATCCAAGTGTGCTCATGATTCTCAGATGAAATGTTTTGGCCATATGCATTTGTTTTTTGTTTTTTCCTTTGTTCCTGTGAATGGTTAATGTATAGGGAGAAGAAAAAGGACCTACACATGGTTTTTATTGACTTGGAGAAGGCTTATGATAAAATACCAAGGAATGTTATGTGGTGGGCTTTTGACAAACATAAAGTCCCAACGAAGTACGTCGAGCTCATTAAGGACATGTACAACAATGTTGTGACTAGAGTTCGAACAAGTAATGGAGACACGGATGACTTCCCGATTAGGATAGGACTACATCAAGGGTCAGCTTTGAGCCCTTATTTGTTTGCCTTAGTGATGGATGAGATCACAAAGGACATACAAGGGGACATCCCTTGGTGTATGCTTTTGGCGGACGATGTAGTGCTAGTTGATGAAAGCGGGACAGGAGTGAATCAGAAACTGGAGTTATGGCGGGAGACTTTGGAGTCCAAAGGTTTTAGACTCAGTAGAACTAAAACTGAGTATATGAGATGTGACTTCGGCACTACTACTCGGGAGGAGGAAAATATTAGTTTGAAAGGTCAAGTAGTGTCTAGGAAGGATACCTTTCGATATTTAGGATCAATGCTACAGAGAGACGGGGATATTGATGAAGATGTTAGCCATAGAATCAAAGCAGGGTGGATGAAGTGGCGGCAAACATCTGGTGTCCTATGTGACAAAAGGGTACCACAGAAGCTAAAAGGCAAGTTTTATAGGACGGCGATTAGACCTGTTATGTTGTATGGTGCATAATGTTGGCCTACGAAAAGACGATATGTTCAACAGATAAGTGTCGCGAAAATACGTATGTTGCATTGGATTTGCGGTCATACAAGAAGGGATCGAGTTCGGAACGATAATATACGTGATAGATTAGGGGTAGCACCAGTTAAAGAAAAGCTTGTCCAACACTGGTTGAGATGGTTTGGACATGTCCAACGGAGACCTCTAGAGGCACCGGTGCGTAGTGGAATTCTAAGCCAGGATAGTAACGTGAAGAGAGGCAGAGGAAGACCGAAGTTGACTTGGGTAGAGGCAATAAAAGGAGACTTGAAAGGATGAATATACTCGAAGACTTAGCCTTAGATAGGAGTGCTTGGAAGACAACTATTCACGTGCCTAAACCTTGATTGCTTCTGCTGGGTTTTAACTCTAGCCTACCCCAACTTGTCTAGGACTTAAAGGCTTTGTTGTTGTTGTTGTCGCCGTCGTCGTCCTGTGAATGGTTAAGGCTTTTATAATTTGCGGTCGTGCATTGATTTTGTTGCTAGGAAAACATAGGGATTAAGAAGGGTACAAAACTGCTTTTCTTATGAGCAGTAAGGATGGACAACAGATGGCATAATTTGTTGGTGCGTTGCTCATTGCTTAGAGTCAAGCCTCTTTGGGCCTTTTGGATGAATTAGATTTGGCCCAACTTGGAGTCTACTAGGCATGAATTAGAATACTAGGGGAACCTGGGTCTCTCCTTTCATCTGATAGAATAAAGAGTGCATTGGATTCTTTCTTGGCAATATGGCATAACTAGGCCTGACACTGTAGTTATTTTACTAGATAAGCTGACTGTAAGTACATCATTGTAACTATAACAGTTATCTTTTGCTGTTGGCTAGTGGTTTTATTTTACACTAACTCTCACCATTTTGCAAAATAAGTTCTTTCTCTTAGTTGTATAATCCAATATTAGTTTTAGTGCTATCTGCATGGTTTACAATGTACTGGCCTGTGTCATTGTGTGAAGAATGCATGGTCGTTAGTCTGACTACCACCATTCGGAGAGAGATTTGGTATTTCCTAGTCAGCATGAACAGTTTGATGAGACTCTGCGTCTTTTTTGAAGTGTATCAGAAACTGTATTTTGTCTGGTAGTTCAGATAGATGTCCAATGATCATAAACTGCGTTTTGTCTACTACTACAGATCTATTGACTGTTCTGCTAGCAGTAATGCCTCCCACTTTGCATTTATCCCTCTTCTTTTCTCACCTTCTCAAGTCTTGGTGCTTAACATGCGTTAGCTGAATATGAATGTCTAGCATGCATATAAGTTCCATTGCATTCCATATTTAGTTATTTACAATTTTTCTTACTTCCAGGTAACTCAGGAGGTCCACTTATTGACTCTTATGGCCATGTAATTGGTGTTAATACAGCTACATTCACACGTAAAGGTAAGTAAAGCTTCTCTCATGTGTTCAGCAATTTGTGTTTCCTCAGATGAAATCATAGATGTCTCATGACATGCTATCAGTCCATTCTATGCTATTTGCGAGAGCTGCTTTACCATTTTATCAGTTGTCAGCGCATAGCACACGTTATGCACATCTCAACAAAGTATACTTTAATCATTGAGGAAACCTTTTTTTCTTGGCCATGGGGGAAAACACGCATTTGGGAAGAAATGAAACATAATTTTTGGTGTATAAAAGACTATGGTTGTAATAGCTGCCTTGTAATTTTGTGCCCTTTTTAGTCCTGTTAAGCCCTGGCTCCAGTATGACAAAAAAGGAACGGTTAACGGAATGATAGATTGAAAAATCAATTCAGATTTCGATTGTATTCCCTAAGCAGCAGGCAAAGTTGCTATTACCCCATGGTCAAGACCCATGGACCATATTGGATTGGCTGATCTAGTCTCCATTTTGCCTTGGTTTGTGGGGAACCTTGATTTTCTGTGTGAAATCATAGGTCATAGTCATACTAAGATGGTGCTATTAATTCGACTACTTGCTGCACTTCCTCCCCATTACTGTGTATTTCCGGTCAAGCGAAACTCCACAGAGCCCACGCTTCACGGCTTCGGGGTTCTGTGCCCACACGGTCTATTCCATGCGACATTAACATTATGCCCCTCAATTTAAGAAAACAAGCTGCAGTGTTGTACGTCTAGAAACATAGATGTAGATCTTCAGCTGTGTGCGTGGCATGCTGTGTACTGGCTGGCCATGAGATCCCTGTCTCTGGTAGTCCGGTAAGCATAATAAAACTCCAAGGAAGTTCCCACGAATTGAATTGGGTTACATTAATCATAGGAAGATATCATCTCCGTGTGCGAGATACTGGTCCAGAAGATATACTGAACTTCACCGAATTACCGTGCCAAATCTTCCCTCTTTTTTTTTTTGCAGGATCTGGGATCTCATCCGGGGTGAACTTTGCCATCCCCATCGACACTGTGGTACAGTCGGTCCCCAACCTAATAGTATACGGGACCTCTGTGAGCAACAGGTTTTAACTCTGTTGTACATTATCCATTTTAATGCATGTCCTCTGTCTTTGCTACGCTCATTATTCCATATATGTGTACTTACGTATATTATTACTCATTTGGATCACTGGATCTGCGTAACCTGAGCATACCACTCGTTATCCCGTGCTGTCGAAGTTATCCACAATTAGTGCAATGTTGATATGGTAGCTCTAGTAATATACTAAGTACTAGATGAATTATCAGGTGAGCCCTGAGCCTGATCAGTGCAGCCTCGAGGAAGATCACCTCTCCCTGTAGCCTGTAGGCTGTAGTCACTCAGGTCTCCGTTCTTTGTTCACCACGAAGACGGTCCAAGAAAGGAACGGCACGAGGAAGAAACGGAGGGCAAGGGGAACCTGGCTGTCATTATGGGCGACGCAGCTGCGCCTGTCAGGATTTAGAAACCATTCTCTGAAAGTATCCGTACGCGAGATTTTACATTAAAATGTCTCCATCTCAGGATGCCATATATTTTTCCACTTTCCTGGCAAAGCAGGGGTGCTTTGCTTTCCTGGGTTTCTCTGAAATTTAGATCACTTTCATCTAGCACTGTCATCATCAACATTAATCAACAAGGTAATTATTCCCTGGAATAATCATTAGTGGCCAGTCCCACTGTCCCAGGTTCCAGAGCGCAGGAGAGGAAACAGCCAGCTATCATTGATCGTTAGGCAGGGGAACACTTGAGATCCTGATACGGCACCTACCTTGGCTTGGCCATGCACCTTGCTCAGTCAGTCATGTTAACCTCTGCATGTGTATACCAGTGGTACTGGTACTCCTACGTAGCAAGCCATGTCGCATTGCTATCGGCTCCCAGTGTTTGTTTGTGTCCGTGTCGGAGTCCAGTGCCGGGCGCTGTCAGGCCGCGGGTCGGTCCGGTCCCCGTCGTTAGGCGCGGACGACGATTCTAGAGGCTTCTCCGGCGCTGACCCGGCCGCCGCCGCCGGCGGGGCCATGCACCGGCACGGGGCCTCTGTCAGTGTCCGATCCGCTGCATTATTTGCGGCGTCGCGTACCGATCGCCGGTCGGGTCGGGGAGTTGTCGCCGTCGGCCGGCCGGCCGGCCTGCCCGGGCGGTCACCGTCCCAGATATTTCTTCGCTTTCAGCTCGCTAGCAGAGGTAGCACGGGCGAGCGAGGCGTCTCGTGGGCCTCGTGGCCGCCGCCGGCGCCAGGTGTGCGGCGTCGCCGCGTGCCGCCGGCCACGGGCCACCCTTGGCTCCGCGCGACCCCATGCATGTGCGCCTCGGCCCGGCGCTCATAGCCTTTTTACAAGATTCATTCAGTTCTCCTACATTTGAGCGTGCAGCGGCGTGTAGGCTACCTCTAGGCATGTGTGTCTTTCACCCAAAGGCTTACGTGTCGATGTGCCAGTCGTATGAGGCCAACAAATTCCTGCGCATATCCGTGCGCGCTGTGTGTTGGTACCACACGTCACAGTGCGCAGGTCATCTCCCACACACTGACACACACAAGCTATGTGCACACGAGTGGTCCAGCTCGAGCGGCTGACTAGTATTATGATCTACTGGTCTGTGAATTGAATAAGACGACGATGGATTCATGATTATGGATATGGATATCCCAAGATGAGCCTGATCATGAGACATAAATTGTGTGTTTATTATGCAATGGCTGTTATTCTGTTGAATGAGGCATGATGCATGTTCTAGACACCTCTTCGTTCCGGTTCTCCCATCATGAGCCCTTGAACTCCCGTCCTGTCGGACGAGGGCCCCGCGGCTGTCCCTGCCACGCGTTCCGGCAACACTCCACTGCTAGTACATCGATTGATCTTGCTTCGACTGCATGCGGACAAGCGGCTTGGTAGGTACTCTATCCGTTCTAAGATATAAGTCGTTTTGACTTTTTTTTTGATACATCCATTTTGATATGCATTTAGGTATATAATATGTCTAGGTATATAGCAAATTCTATGTACCAAAAAAAAATCAAAGCGACTTATAATTTGGAACAGACAGAATATCATACAGTAATATGATGATGAGACATGATTTCAATCCTACGCCCTGTTCGGCTGGCTGGAAAAACGACTGATGCTGATGTTGATGTTGATTTGTTGTGAGAGAAAAATATTGTTATTTCGCTGAAACGGTACGACTGATAAGTTCAAACGAATAGGGCGCTAATCTATAGCCTGTGCATATTGTGAAAAAAAAACATCTACAATATATCTTGGGCGGGTCCAAACCTAATACCTTTTTTTCTAAATGTACCGAGCCACTGGCGGAGGTTAGTGAGGGCTATAGTGGGCCATGTCCCTCTAAGCTAGATCAATTTTTGAATGAAGGTCTTAGCTTTTAATACTTTAGTTGCTAATGAAATATTAATATGCCCTCTTCTTGCATTTTACATCATATTGCCCCCCTATCCATTCATGGCCAAGCTCTGCCACTGTACGGAGCAATTGAGCTGCCAATTATATTAGTAAAGAAGAAGATCAAAATTGCGCAAATAACGGTACTATAGAAAACAAAAAAGTTTACGACTAAGACAAGTCAGCCAATATCAAGCTGTTGACAACATGCGCAAACAACAACAAAAACAATCATATCAACGTCAAACCCCTATGGCCCATTACAAAGAGACAAAGAGACCTCCACCAAAAGGTCCTAGAGGGCATGACATTTTAAACCCATCAGTGGCTCTAAGAGGTAGGGCGGCAACAGTTCCTACAGACAGCCTACAATGCCTTGTATTGCGTTGTCATCGAGCTTCGTATCCTTCCCAACAATGCTAAAATCTTTTAACATGTGCGTTGTGCAAGGCGGGCACTTTAACAAAGTGAAGACCTATCATACACAAGACTTTACGCCGGTATCTTATTGCACGGTAGGTGGTAAAATGGGATGTATAGGAGGGCATGCCATGCCCTTCTTCTTCCTAGTTTTGGCAAACAGAGAAGACATCGCCTTTATCAGTGGATCCTCTGTTAATTGAGGCGCTTCTACTTTGACCTATGTCATAGAATGCGCAAGGTCATCTTTGATGATGATCAGAAAGATGAGGTCCTCAACGTTTATTAGTAGGCGCAAAGCTGTTAACCAAGTTAGAGGACTAGAGGTCACCTTGTGGCCATCCCACTGATTCTCTTAGGGCCAATTATCTGAAACAAACATGACCACTATAGGCGCCAACGTTTTGGTTCTCTAAATGTCATATAATACAAGGACTTATTAGGGGCATTGATGTATATGGGGCTGTTCGGCTGCAGCCGTTGCGGTTGTAGCCGAACACACCCATATATATGAACGGTGCAGACTGCACAAAGTAATAGTTGTTATGTATGATGAAGCCTGCACTAGTGGCACGGATTTCTTCACAAGCCTGATACTTTTTGCAGCCACATGTTGCTAATAATAAACTTGCTACTCCACGAGATTTCCTCCAATAATAATCATGCCCTGCTGTCAAGGGGCTTTAGGTCACTTGCTCACTTTCTTCTTCTTCTTCTACTGCTGCTACTACTGCTTTTCTTTCTTCCTGCAATGAAAAGCGAAAGTGATGGCGTAGAGGGACCTGCCTGCATCTACACTCGCTAGTCCGTACGAATCATCTCGTTCCATCTTCTCTGAGCAGAACGCCACGCAACACGACCGGCAGAAAACTCTATCCATTCCCGGGACGACACATGGGCCCCACATGGCCCACATGTCATTTCTTGAGAGGACCTCTCGCCTCTCGGCCCCGTCGCGCGACCCGACTATGTGGACCAGGTAATTCCCGATCAATATTAATTGTGTTCCTCCTCAAAAAATCGGGGTCGAAAAAAATGTCACACCACACTGCTATTTTTTCCTTTCTCTGAACGAAGCATTTCCTGATGGCTCTGGCGGATTACATTACATTAATTCTCCACAGCGTAGTCGTCATGAGATATTTATCCATACGTGTCCACATTCGGCGTTGCAGACTGACTAATGCCTGCGTTGACAGGTAATTTTGCAGCAGTTGTATTACCTAGACGCAATGCAACCGGACGTATATACTTCCTCTCCGTTCTAAGATGTAATTTTTGCTTTACGAAAAGTAAAATAATTTTTACATTCGACTAAATCTATCTACACCTAAAAAATAGTTAAGAATTACTCCCTCCGTTCTTTAATATAAGCCATATAGTTTTTAGCACCAATATTAACGCACGGCTTGGGGAAGGATGCGAGACCGAGGAAAAAAGGAAAATCAGACCATCTTCTCTCTCCCAATCAGATTGTTTCCTAAATCTAAGGGATTAGTTGGGGCATGTGCTATGTATGGTGGAAAGGTTTCCAAACTAATCGGCGTAGAAGCTGATACGTACCTATATTTTGGAATTTTCTTTAGAAATCTATATGGCTTATATTAAGGAACGGAGGGAGTATTATTTAGTGATCAATTAGGGATTAATCCAAGGGGTGTCTTTTTACTCCTCTCTCTCTTTCACACTTGTAACCGCCCACATGGGCCTTGTATTATGTACACACTGTTCATTAGGAATACAATACTGATTACTAAGGTATCTTTTAAACTTGTTAATCCGTTGCAAGTATATGCCAGAAAGAGTGGTGGTACCAAGTAAAACCACTCAACTCCCAATTATAAATAAGAGGGGGAGAAGTACGGCCATAAAGTAGGATTATTCATACCAGCAATAGAAGATTTTCCTTCTAAGATAAGATAGTAAATGCAGGTCAACTTATGGTTGGCGACACCATGCGGGTAAATATTGGTTATTACCCAGTGGATGGATCCACAAAACTAGCTCAGAGGTGCACCTAAATACTGATGCTAGGATATCGGAAAGGCCTGACTCTCGTTTCGGGAAATCACAATGAGTCATTTAGGGTATTTTGAGTTTTGATAATTGAAGAATTATATCATAGAATGACTACATGTGTCGACACATACTTCTCTAAATAAACCATATACAACATTACAAGTCATCTAGTCAATAAGACCATGGCAGAGTGCTTTGCTGACTCTTATTAGAACTTGTTGAGTGATGTAATACATGCAGAGATAGTCTTGCTCACCAGAAAAGAGGTGTTTTGGGCATGATGCCAACACCTCATGGTACCTTTACTGTGGGTACAAAAGTGTTTTCATCCTATAATAGATCGAGAACAATGTGGCGGTGAGATCAAAGCAAGACTAGTAGCACAAGGGGTTTACGTAAAGCCCAGACATTAATTTTCAATGCAAATTATTCTCCATAGTAAGTGTTATAAATTTCCGATAATATCTTTTGATTGACAGTACAAAAGCATCTATCATTGCAGTTGATAGTTGATAGATGTAGTGATTGCATATATTTATATGATCACTTGATTTGGTGTATTTGTGAAGCTTCCAGGAAGGAGTTCACATACCCAACCCTCATACATAAAATCACAACCCATATTATGTATTGCTTAAGTCAATATATAGCTTAAAGCAGTTAAGTCAAATTTGGTACAATCGACTTTGTGTATTCCCTAAACTGAAGGGATACAAGATTGATTACACGTGGTGTTCATTTTGAAGTTTATTGGATTTCATAGTGTTATATGATAGTCAATAATCTTGACATCATTAGTGATGAACACATGTTAGTAATCTAAAGACAGAGTTTAAGATGGAAGATAGGGACTAAACCAAAATTTCATTTTTGTGTTTAAGATCCAAGCATCTTCTCTCAGGATTTTGTACAAAAGCTATCTATATCCAGATCATATTGAGTGATTCAATATGAAGATATCCTATGGTTGTTCTCCCTCATGATAGAGGAAGATTGTTTTATGCCATAGTGACTGAGATAAGATATTGGGACATGTGGTCCATTATCTCTGTGCTATTTATGCGCTAATAAATCTTGCAAAAGTTCCCGCCCGGATATTATTTTTTGCAATGATTTGCTATCTATAGTAGCAAATCTATTCCTACCAAATGTTGGGGGATTGAAGTTAAGAATATCTTTTGATATCTCAAATAGCACATGTGGTTTTGGTGTCATCCATGATCCGATTATGTGGATATAATGATTCTGGTTACCTATAAGATCCCCAAGTTCCATATCATTGAAATAGGCTTTACATGAATATGGAAAGATCATTTTGTGATAGTCTTTGAATAGACATTTAATGGTCAATTCCATTAATCATTCTGATATTGTACTTTACAAGGCTTTACATGAATGTGTATAGCTTGATAGAATGATATATCACATACTGAAGTTACGTGGTGTTGATTCTATGAATCAATGGTCATTATCTATAAAGGTAATGCAACTTGTGTTGTGTAGATGGAGACAAGTTATACTTAATGCAATATTTTGCACTAAGATGGGTTTGTTCCATAGGTGATATGGGCATATGAACATTTGCAAACTAAGTCTTGTGATAATCTTGCAGAGATATTCACAGAAGTCTACCATACTCCATATGTCTTATGTGTTGAGGGAATTGGTATGAATTTACTTCAAGGTTTGCAAGTATCAGGGGAGAGTCTCTATGATTAATAACTTGTTTCAAACATCATATTGCACTCTTTTCTTTGTATGAGTTTTTCCCTTTGGGTTTCTCATATAAAGTTTTAATGAGACAATATCAACACAAGGTTATATCATATTATCCATTTTTTCCCACATGGGGTTTTGGAGGGTGATATTATGACATGTAATGCATTGCACTCTTTTTTTATGTGAGTTTTTTATTTATGGTTTCTCATATAAAGTTTTTGATGAGGCAATGTCAATACAAAGGTATATGCTATATCATCTATTTTTTCCCACCGGGGTTTTTTTGGAAGATGATATTTGAAGCATATTGACCCTATGATCAAGGTGTTTTAGACTAAGGCTTTGGGTTTATCTCAAAGGGTCTAATAACATTGGTGATTGTATATCATGGTGTTTCTTCTTATTTTTCTCACTGGGTTTTAAGGAGTTTTGCCTAGTATACCGGTATTACTTTGGTTTTTCCCATAGAGTTTTCCAAAGATTCGTAAAGATGCATAATAGAAGAATAGTGAAGACTATAAGAAGTTAATTGATCAAGGGAGAATGTTAAGAATTATTATTTAGTGATCAATTAGAGATTAATCTAAGGGGTGTCTTTTTACCCCCTCTCTCTTTCACACTTGTACCGTACATATGGGCCTTGTATATATGTACACACTGTTTATTGGAAATACAACATAGAATTATTTGCATCTCTCGCTTTTGTCTCGTTCCCTACTTTCAACAAAATTAAGCAAGAGTATCGTCTACCGCCCCGCCACCTCACCCTCTCCGTTAAAAAACGCCCGAGTCCGTTCGTACAAAAAATAATCCGTAAAAAATGCCCTGAGAACTTCCGTAGAAAAAAACGCCCGACGCAACCTTTCAAGCTCCAGTCACGTACATAAAAAAAGGAAAATAGAAAAAATAAGGAAAGAAGGATATAAGGAAAAAAAAGGAAAATAGAAAATAAAATAAAAAATGGTGCAATGGCAGGAATAGAAGAGACACGTTCTGAGTGGCTACGTCAATAATAGCGACAACAGTTTTGCAAAGCGATGACAATTTTGCGAAGCCACCAGCAGTGGCGAATATCCAATTTTCTTGAAAGGTTCATGTATTGGTGGTCGAAGACAAAGAAAAGCAGACACTACAATTTTGTAGAGATGATCCTGGTGCTAGGCACGAGCATAGTGGAACGGTCTATCATCAATACTCCATTCCCCCACAGACTAATCCTACTATGTGGCTCATATGCGGGAGGCATGGCGAATTGTGCCTTGTTTCTGGCAAAGGAGCAATGCTTGTCTGGTTCTACAACAACATAGGTTAATGGGTGCTCATGAAAAATATCTCTTTGGCGCCATAGACGTGGACAAAAAATTATAGTCTCGTGCAACGCACGCGCATATATCTAGTGTTATAAAGAAATACTATCATATATTAGATTAATCATAAAATATACTTTCGTAGCGTACCTATTCGAAGTCGTAAATATTAACATATTTTATATAAATTTAAAATTCAGAAAGTTTGATACAATCCAAACCTAGAATCGTATTTTTTTAGACGGGGCTAGTAGTATCATCTAGCTTTGAGCCTTTGACAGCTTTTAGAAATATCTATCTAACCTCAGGAAGGCAGGCATGGACGAATGAAGGCCATATGTGTGCCCGTATGTCGCAGTATGAATGTATGATCCGAAGCTTGGCACTTTGGCAGCAATAAAAAATGGAATGCAAAGTGCAGGCGTTGTGGTGTTCGTTTGTCTCCGTCAATGGCGGCATGGCCAGGCTCTGTGATTGAGGATGATCTTGTCAGGAAAAGCGAGGGCCAACACATGCAAGCGGCCGTGCCCGCCTGGCATGGCAGCCGCCAGCCAGCCAGCCAGCCACGCCAACTTGGCGACGCCTCTATCGCCTCGTGCCTCGCGGCCTCGCTCCCATCCATCCAGCAGGTCAAGTCACATTGTCACAGGAAGGCAGCCGGCTGCGCACCACGTGTCGCCACCCTATCCGTCCAGGGGCCAATTATTCCATCTTTTATAAGTTTGTTCTTTTTGTTTTGTTGTTTTTTTTCCAAATTAAACAGAGGTAAATTTGGGGTGGATGCTCAGCTCCTGCCCACTGCATTTGCTTGGTTTGGTGATGGATCTTTGGCCAAGAAGAATTTTTCGAGCTCGATCGAATGATCATTTGTTGCTCCTTGGCAGTAGTTTGCTCTCCTGAATTCGAGATCTTCCTTCAGCTAGATGGAATTAAGTGATGAAACAAGCATATGGACCTATTTGGTACTGCTCCAAACAGCTTCGGTGCTAGAGGAACCAGTAAAGCCAAACATAGCGACTTTATCGGCTCCTGGTTTATTGTGAGAAAGAGAGAAATTGATTTCTCGTTACAGTGTACGAAGAAGCCAGAGCCGGAGCCTCCCAAAGCTCTACCAAACAGGACCTATATTTGCACCACACCATATATGAACTTTAAGATTTTAAGGTGATCTACATGGACCATCTTTCACATGTTCTCTCCAAAAGTTAAAAAACGAAGGATTAATTGTTGGATGAGTAATGGATAATCAACTACTCATTAAGATGTAATCGCAGTACACCCATAAGAAAACATCTCATTGCATTGAGAGGTGTATTTTTTCCCCTAATAAGCTAGCTTCAACTTTCAATCTACACATATACCCTACAGGCCAATATAATGCTGCCATTGTATGCATGTAATTAATCAAATTTGGGCGTGGTACAACAGTGACAGCTCCAGTTATAGCAGCACGCAATTACTAGTTGTCAAAGCAAGTCACTGTTAAGACAGGTGTGTGCTGTTAAGTAGTGGCGTCAAGAGTCTAACGTTATTGGCGCCAAGTTTCCCGAGGTGTCGATTTCTAGATTGTTTCAATCCCAAGTTAGTTTCAGGCAAGGAAACAATGAACCGTGCATCATGTTCTTTTCCAACAAAGAAGCACAGTTTATTTACCCTTTTCGAAGATATACTAAAGAATTGTGCAATTTGACACTTTATCCGAGTAAACAATGCAAAAAAAGTATCACCACCTGGTAAGCAAATCAGGTTATTAATTGTTAGGTTAAACTGCCCTGTCCTTTTTACCTTGCTCCAATCATGTAGTACATGTATCACACAACCGAGGGTGTGCAATGGGGTCAATGTAAAGATGTGTCTCTTGTGGAAGGTAGTCAAGGTAGATATGGACACAAAAGCATGTTGTACGTCTTGTTGCTTGTGTGTGTGTCTAGTTTTAACAATTTCGATATATGGAGATTGCAAGAGCTAGCTAGCATGGTTCTTGTGCCTTATCTCCTAGGCAGCATGGGATGATGCAAACATTATTTAATTTCCATTTGAGCTTTTACAGATCCATCAAATCAGACTTTTGATCTCAACATGATATGGTTCGCCTAGCTAGCTATTAATATATATGAATTGTATCCAATCTGGAATTGAGTAAGGATTCAACGGTAACACAACACTCAGTGCTGTACATTTCCAACTCAAATTTGCAAACTTGCCAAATAAAAAACAGAGATGAATGATTTGGTACAACTCGATTCAAGCTGGAGAGTGAATGATTGCTGCTTGTATTTCAAATCACACAAGCTTAAATTTGGTACACGTAGCGTGACAGCTAATGGTTACTAGTGGCAGTATGTCAACCCTTCTCCTCTAGATTATTACCGTTGGGTAACCACATAGGTTTTGGGATAACTACTACGACTCTCTAGCAATCAATCATATGCCAACAAATTATAAAATAATTACACTTGCTAAGTATCTAGAGGTAGCTGGTAACTAGTGGAAATTATGAATAAATTTCAACTCTTTTCTGTTTAAAAAATAGCTTTTTCTGGAAATAAGAGTCTCAGTTTCATCATGTCTCAACATCAAATATTTCATAATTATTGACTAGTTACAAGAAATAATCATATAAGCATAGTTATTACTTAACTAAAAAATGATACATAGACTACTATTTGCACAACACTGAACTGCAGCAAACCGTGATGAAATATCAAAACCAAACTCTACACAGATTAGCCAATAACCCTGTTTTCACAAAACAAATATCTACTCTCAGTGACAGTGGTACTTCCAAGCCGTCCCCACCTGTCACAGGTAGGCTAGGCTACACTACACCACCCCGCTAATGGTAACCTAACCATCACCATTAGGCATCCAAGTTACTGTGCATGACAGGCATGTCTCACTGTTTGCCATTGTGGAAAAAAAAAAAGAAAAAAAGAAAGAAAGTTGCAGCTATAACTCAATAGGTAATATGATTATAAATCAAGTTTTATAATCAAACTTGATCATTTTCTAATAAACTCTCCATCTCTGTCTCTTGCTCTGCTGCATATCTTGTCTAATTAGTTTATTCCCATGCGCGCGTGCGCGCGCGCCTTCTTTCTTACAAAATTCAAAATCCTCACTACTACTCATCTTCTTTTGCTACAAGATCGATCATCTTGGAGTGCTCTGCTACACACACATGGAAAAGAGAGATGATCTGCAAGATCCTAGCAGCCAGACATGGCGGCCGGACATGGAGTGTGCTCTGCTATACAAAGGACTGACGGTCGGACATGGCGGCCGGACGGCGCGCCATGGAATGGAGAACGGACTCGATCGAAGTCGAAAGCTTTGGTTGCTGTGCATGCGAGCATGGCGTCAGTCGCGTCAGGCGGTGGCTGCTTGCTCCTCCTTCTCCAGCTGCAGCCTGATCTCCCGGTTGAACCTGGCGATGAACTCCTCCACGCGCCGGTTGAGCTCCTCGTCCGACAGCCTCGAGTACTCGCTCTCCTTCTCGTCAACAATCTCCTGCTCCGCCGCCGGGGGCCGCCTGTCCGTCGTCGCGGCTCGCCGGAGGTGCCGGCTCTCCTCGCTGATGACCACCACGCTCTTGTCCTGCACGGGGACGAGCGCCTGCGAGTGCGAGTGCGACGGCCGGTGCCCGGCGCGCTGGTGCCGCCGCCCCTCCTCCCTCTCGGCCAGGCTCCGGCTCGCCGTCAGCCGTCTCGTCGCCACCGCCGGCACGATTGCGCCGGCGTCGACGTTCGTTGCGGACGGGGTTACGACGATGATGTCTCTGGTCTCTGGCGTGGTCGCCGCCACTCGGTCTCCGTGACGACGTTCCCGCGCGACCAATGGGTACGCGCGGTCGCTCTCGGCGATGGCCGCCGCCAGGTCTCCGTGCTCCGGGACAACCGGCTGGTCCTTGATGGCCTCCGCCTCCGCCTCGTCGGAGCCACCCAACGTCGACGGCGCGTGGCGGCCGTCCTGGACGACGACGGAGACGGTCACCGCCGCCGGCTCGGCGCCAGAGACGGCGGCGAAGGAGAGGCCGCCGTCATCGTCGTCCGGCGAGGCAGAGGAGGCAGAGGAGGAGGAGCGGAAGCAGAGCATGCCGGAGTCGGCGGCGATGACGATGATGATGGAGTTGGACATGAGGAACCAGAAGGTGGTGTCCCTGAAGAGGGCGGCCGGCGGGACGTGGAGGAAGGAGACGTAGAGCACCGGCAGCGACATCACCAGCACGGAGATGGACACCGTCCTCATCAGCTGCTGCTGCTTGCTGCTCTGGCCGGGAGGTGCTTCCATGTTGTTGAGCAGAGGGAGCATGTGCTGCATATGCCGCCTTCGCCGCCGCCTTCTTCCTTGCTTGCCGTGGCCTTGCTCCTATGGCTTGGCTTTTAGGTGCTCTGCTGCCTTTGTGTGTGAGAGAGAGGTAGAGGAGGCTTGTAGAATGTTCAGTGCGAGGGAGGGCGTGTGGCATGGAGGTTCCTTTTATAGCAGGGCAGGGCCAAGAGGAGAAAAGCAAAAAAAAAAAAAAATGTGGCCTAGAGAAATGAATATCGAAAAAAAAAATGGAACCACTTGTCAAGGAAACAGAGGTGCCACTGAAACAGCTTTGAGATTTGTGTTTGTGATGGAAAGCAGAAACCCTTTCTACTGTTCCATATGTCCCAAATTCTAGGTACTCCATAGTTGATAGCAGTAGCAGCTATCAATGATCCAGGTTTAGGAAATAGACTTTTCTAAATGTGAAGATGTTGAGGTTGTAAGACATTTATTCTATGATGAGAAGGTTTGCCCTTCCTGTTACCTGTTTAGATACAATGACTAATTGTCGGTACGGGGCCCACGGGATACCCCGCAAGGAAGGGAGAAGACCTAGTCTAATTATGATTCTTCCCCTGTACTCTTAGTAGCAGTATTATTCTGTAATTCTACTAGGAACTCTCATCGTAAACCGGCTAGGACTCTGGCCTCCTCACTATATAAAGGAGGGCATGGCTCCTTGGATTGGGGGGAGAGAGAGAACAATTGCACGATACAACACTTGACAATCAATCCAACGCAAAGGCTAACGCCGACTGGACGTAGGGCTATTACTCGATCGAAGATCGAGGGCCCGAACCAGGATAAATCGACTGTCTCTTGCGTTAACCGTCGAGTTCCGCATACGCTAAAGCCCGAACATACTGCCCCGGGAACCCCCGTGGCAGGCTATCGGTGGTGAAACATCGACAGCTGGCGCGTCAGGTAGGGGCTTTCGGCGACTTTGCATCCGAGAGCTCGATGGACCTCGACAACATGATCTTCTCAAAGGGATCAACCTTCATCTTCGGTTCATGGATCTGCGAGGCAGGCGATGATGGCAAGCTCCAAGGTCGTCTCCTCGAAAATTCAGATCATCATCAGGACTTTTTCATTCCGGCGACAACGATAGATCAGCTTGACGGGAGATTCACGCAGCTCGTGATGTCCAATCCAACTCAGATTTCGCGACTTCACGCATCCGATTCAAACTCAGGTTCCGCTTCTGAGATGGAGTCTTATCCGAGTTCTTTCAGAAAATCGAGTTCTTTTCTGACAAAGCTCCGGAACACGACGTCAACCTATCCAGAATACTACTCGGAGTACACTCAGAGTACTTTAAAGAAGTCGGGTTCTCTTCCGTTCGGACTCTACAACATGGCAACGTCTTATCAGACACGGCCCGAAGGATCCACCAATCTAGTGCTTAGAATACCACTAAAAGGAGCCCAGGAAGGTCTCGTCTTAACTATAACGTCTCAAGACTACATCATCCACTGGCCAGGTTTCGTTCCTAAGGATAGCGGCACTCAACTAGTCGACAACGTGACAACAATAGCTCTATCCTACCAAGGAGACTCGATCTGTGACCTTGAAGCCTCTACTGAAGTTATCAACAACTCTGGTAGTATGAAAACCAAAGACAATGACAGAACAACTTACGCTAGAGAAGTATTCATGATTCGCTGTCCTCGATCACCATTGGTCCCCCCAGAAGCACCCGACGTCAGGTCTTCAGATGAATCCGAATCCAATATATCACCATTTATCCATGGGCACGATGGTGAGACTGAGAGTCAGAGGCAAGCCAGAGAGAGAAAGAACAAATTAAAACAAGGATGTCAACGTCGTGCTAAGCAGCGAAAGGACACTTGGATCAAATATGAGTCAGACCTAGCTAAGTACAATAGGAGAAAATTAGAGCGAGAGGTCGAAGAAGGACGAGCAACGAATACACCCTACGATAAGATCCAAGAAGCACTAGAAGAACTCAGGGCGACTTCACATCCCAATGGAAAACAAGAATAGCTTTGGGACTTCCTCCGATCAACAGTCCTAAGGACGCACGATGAAAGGGCCCGCTCAAGACTACCTGACAGGTCAACATCTCATGAGCAGGAATATCAAAATCAAAGAAAGTCTGCTTTCAAGAGACTTGGACCAAGTGGAAGTCACAACAGAGAAAGTAGAAGAAATCATAGTTAAAACGACCGAGTCGAACAAACAAGAAAGGCCAGAAGCAAAGCACCTACTCGGACTGCCACGCAAAACTACTCTCATTAAGACAACAGTTGATAAGAAGGGGGCACTGAATCAGAATACACAGAAGCCAGAACGCACGATAGATTCCCCTGTTTTGCAAATAGACTTGCTTCAATACGACTACCTCATAAGTTCAAGCCGTCCAACCACTCCAAGTATGATGGCAAGACCGAACCAAAGCAATGGCTCAGGATTTACTCGCAATTGATTGAATTGGTCGAAGGAGACGATGACATCAAGACCTTGTTCTTTCCTATGGCCCTAGAAACTATGCCACTTCAATGGTTTGACAAATTGAATCCAGGATCAATCAGAAATTGGGAGGACTTGCAAAGAGCTTTCTGTGAAAATTTTGTGGGTATTATTACACACCTAATCACCCACGCAGAGTTAAAAGTACTCAAGCAGAAAGGAGGTGAAAGTCTCAGAAATTACTATCGATGATTTGGCAAACTACGAGCTCAAGTACATGACATAACGCAACGAGAAGTAATCGAAGCTTTCTCTCATGGAATCATGGCTAGGTGGCAATTTCAAGACTTCTGCAAAGAAAATCTAAGAAACAATGAAGAATTCAGACGAACAGTGGAAAAGATGATTACTGCAGAGGAAAAGGCACGAGAAAGATTCCTGGATAGAAATAATAGAGACAACCCGGACAGGCAAAATCCTCGAAATAACAGACATCAGGATAGAAAACGTGGTCCAGACAACACCGTAGCAGTGACTGACAAATCAAGGAAGTTTTCAAAGCCAAGAAGGTATGACGACATTAAAAACATGCGTTGCCCCTTGCACCCCAAAGAAAATCACACCATCGGAGATTGCTATACCTTCAAAGATCGATACACGAGGAAAGATAGTAAGGAGAATACCAAAGAAGGCAATCAGAAAAAAGAAGAAGACAACCACGAAGACAAGGGATTCCAAAAATCCAAGGGGACAGTGGCAGTAATCTTTGCTGGGGTTCCAAATTCTAGAAGCAAACATCAAGAAAAGCTAGCATTACGAACCATCATGGCAGCAGAACCTGCTACACCAAGATATCTCAATTGGTTAGAGTATCCAATCCAATTTTCAAGAGAAGACCAATGGACCAGCGTAGGAAACGCAGGTCATTACCCACTGGTTCTAGATCCAACCATTGCTGGAATGATTGTTACGAAAGTACTAATCGACGGAGGAGCTGGACTCAACATTATTTTTTTCAGAAACTCTAAGGAAGATAGGACTACAACTCGCCGAAATGATCACATCAACAAGCATGCCTTTTTATGGCATAGTATCCAGCAAGGCAGCAATGCCACTTGGACAAATCACTCTACCAGTTACTTTTGAGACTCCCTCGAACTACCGTACAAAGTTCATCAAGTTTGAAGTCACGGACTTCGATTCATCATATCACACAATCATCGGGCACCCAGCACTAGCAAAATTCATGGCAATATCGCATTATCCGTACCTGTTGCTTAAGATGCTAGGGCCTAACGGTGTTCTCTCTCTTCGGAGTGATTTGAAGCGTGCATTTGACTGTGATGTTCAGGCAATCCAAATTGCAGCAAAAGCACAGGCCAACGATGGAAGAAAAGAAATAACCACTGTTGTAGCAGAAATGAGCCTAGAAGAGCTAGAGATACCGGCTAAAAAACCCAGCATCCTAGCACCACCAAAAGAAGCCGATGTCAAGCAAATCGACCTGGACACCGGTGATCCCTCAAAAATGGCAACCATCAGCGCCCACCTGTCGGCAAAATAGGAACTCGCGCTCACCAACTTTCTTCGGGACAACAAAGATATCTTCGCTTGGAAGCCGGCCAACATGTCAGGGGTACCAAGAGAGTTGGCTAAGCACAGAATTGATATCAATGAAGGCTCCAAGCCTATGAAGCAATGACTACGACGATTCTCACCAGACAAGAAGGCAGCAATTAAAAAGGAAATTATAAAACTAATGGCAGCCGGATTCATCAGAGAAATCCTCCATCCAGATTGGCTAGCAAACCCAGTTCTGGTACAGAAAAAGAATACGGACGAGTGACGCATGTGTGTCGACTATACATATCTCAACAAACACTGCCCAAAAGATCCGTTCAGACTACCACGCATTGATCAGATAGTTGATTCAACGGTAGGATCCGCCCTATTATCCTTCCTTGATTGCTATTCAGGATATCACTAGATTGCATTAAAGGAAAAAGACCAGAGCAAGACATCTTTCATCACTCCATTCGGTGCCTTCTGCTACAAAACCATGTCATTTGGACTCAAAAATGCTGGTGCGACTTACCAAAGAACTATCCAAACATGCCTCGGTGATCAGATTGGCGAAAACATAGAAGCATACGTGGATGACGTAGTGGTAAAGACAAAGAACCCGGATACACTAATTGAAGACCTAAAGCAAACCTTCGAAAACCTAAAAAGATGGAGGTGGAAATTGAATCCAAACAAATGTGTATTCGGAGTTCCTTCAGGACAACTACTCGGATTCCTGGTCAATCATTGCGGAATCGAAGCAAGCGCCAAGCAAATTCGAGCCATAACAGAGATGGGCCCTCCTCGAAGTGTCAAAGATGTGCAGAAGCTAACAGGCTGCATGGCGGCACTAAATCGTTTCATATCAAGACTGGGCGAAAAAGGGTTACCTTTCTTTAAATTAATAAAGAAGACAGATAAGTTTGAGTGGACAGAAGAAGCCAAAGAAGCTTTCAAGAAGCTCAAGGCATATCTCACATCCTCACCCATTCTCACAACTTCAAAAAAATACGAAGACATGATGCTGTACATTGTGGCAACTTCTACGGTGATCAGCACTGCGATGGTAGTAGAAAGAGAAGAAGAAGGGCATGTATATAAAGTACAACGCCCCGTATACTACATCAGTGAAGTACTATCAGAATCAAAATTCTGGTACCCGCATGTGCAAAAACTACTCTACGCCCTCCTAATCACTTCACGCAAGCTTCGCCACTATTTTGAAAGCCACAAGATTACCGTGGTGACAGATTTCCCACTCGGAGACATCTTACACAACAGAGACGCAATAGGGTGCATATCTAAGTGGCCAGTTGAACTTGGTGCTCTCAATATCGATTTCACCCCACGAAAGGCAATTAAATCTCAAGCCCTAGCTGATTTTGTTACCGAATGGACAGAAATTCAACAGCCTATGTCAACTACCATCCTTGATCATTGAAAGATGTACTTCGATGGATCACTCAAGCTAGGCGGAGCCGGTGTAGGCGTCTTCCTAATTTCTCTAGACGGAAAGCAACTCAAGTACATCCTTCAGATTCTATGGCAAGCTACAAACAATGAAGCAGAATACAAAGCCCTCATCCATGGGCTATGAGTGGCAATTACCCTCGAAATCAAGCATTTACTCGTTTGCGGCGATTCAGCAGTGGTAATCAATCAAGTCAACAAAGATTAGGACTGCACCAAAGAAAGCATGGGCGCTTACTGTGCTGAAATATGAAAGCTCAAAAAACATTTTCAAGGATTAGAAATTCTACACGTCCTGCGTGATTCTAATATTGTGGCAGACATCCTCGCTAAGCTAGGATCAGACAGGGGGAAGGTCCCACCCGATGTATTCATAGAGGAGTTATTAGCCCTCTCTATCAAACAACCCGGTGAGATAACCCCTAAAATCTCAGCCAAAGACATCTAGATCTTAGTAATCAACTTCATGGACCCAGGTTTTTATTGATTACATCAAAGAAAATAAATTGCCAGCGGAAAAAGAAAAAGCTACACGAGTTGTTCGCAGAAGCAAGAACTACGTCCTAGTAGGAGACAAGCTCTACAGAAGAGCCGCATCATCAGGAGTACTCCTAAAATGTGTCTCATTTGAAGAGGGCAAAGAGATCCTAGACAAAATACACTCAGGTTGCTATGGAAATTACGCCGCTTCAAGAACACTAGTCAGAAAAGCATTCCGCACCGATTACTACTGGCCAACCGCCTTAAAAGACGCAGAAGAACTCATCAGAAGATGCATAGGTTGTCAAATGTTCGCAAGACAGGCTCATGTGCCAGCACACAACCTCATCTGCATCCCACCTGCTTGGCCTTTCTCCTGCTGGGGGCTGGATCAAGTAGGACCCCTCAAGAAAGCAAAAGGCGGCTTTGAGTACATCTTCGTAGCAATTGACAAGTTCACCAAGTGGATTGAATTCAAACCACTCGCAAAATACAGCGCAGCCAAAGCAGTCGAGTTCATCCAATACATTATACACCGCTTTGGCATGCCCAATCGAATCATCACGGATTTGGGTTCTCCCTTTATAGCCACAGAATTCCAAAGTTGGGCACAGGACTGCGGCTTCAAAATAGATTACGCATTAGTCGCACATCTAGAGGCCAACGGACAGGTTGAAAGGGCAAACGGACTCATACTAGCTAGATTAAAACTAAGATTGTATAAAGAACTAGTAGACTATGGATCAAAATGGATTGAAGAATTACCCAAGGTCGTATGGGGGCTATGGACTCAAATAAGCAGAGCCACCGGATACTCACCTTTCTTCTTAGTTTACGGATCAGAAGCCGTACTACCTGCAGACTTGATCTGGACATCACCAAGGATAGAACAATACGACGAAGGAGAAGCAGAACACACCCGAAGATTAGAACTCGATAGTATAAAAGAAGTCAGAGTAAACACTACCCTTCAATCAGCAAGATACCTCCAAGGACTAAGATGCCACTACAACAAGAATACCCAGTCTTGATCATTACAAGTCGGAGACCTAGTACTAAGAAGAATACAAAAAACCGATGGATGCCATAAACTATTTAGTCCATGGGAAGGTCCTTTTATCGTCACAAAGGTCATCAGACCGAGCACATACAAGTTGATAACCGAAGATAGAAAAGAAGTCAACAATACATGGCACATCAGTCAGCTACGAAGATTCTACGCATAAAAACAACTCAAGGGAAAATATGTATACAAGACACAAGAGATCAACGTTCATGGTCAACAAAGATAGCGCTCATCAAACAACATATGTACTATTGTAATCTATCAATATTCATGATCAAGAAAGATGGTTCTTTCTTGACAAACACATGTCTCATTATGGCTTCCCCGAGTTGTTTCCAATATGAACAAAAAGCAAAATGGTTGAAAAGACACTTGAGTATATCGGCCGAGAGCAAAAGAGCTGAAAACATGCTTGAGCCCGCCGATGAGGGTAGCTAATAAGCTAACACCCGAACTAAAAAGCAAAATGGCTGAAAAGACGCCTGAGCATACCGGCCGAGAGCAAAAGAGCTGAAAACATGCTTGAGCCCACCGATGAGGGTAGCTAATAAGCTAACACCCAAACTAAAAAGCAAAATGGCTGAAAAGACGCCTGAGCATACCAAGCGAGAGCAAAAGAGCTGAAAACATGCTTGAGCCCACCGATGAGGGTAGCTAATAAGCTAACACCCGAACAAAAAAGCAAAATGGCTAAAAAGACGCATGAGCATACCGGTCGAGAGCAAAAGAGCTAAAAACATGCTTGAGCCCGCCGATGAGGGTAGCTAACAAGCTAACACCCGAACCAAAAAAGCAAAATGGCTGAAAAGATGCTTGAGCATACCGGTCGAGAGCAAAAGAGCTAAAAACATGCTTGAGCCCGCCGATGAGGGTAGCTAATAAGCTAACACCCGAACCAAAAAGCAAAACGACTGAAAATAAGCCTGAACATAAATCAGAGAAATTTCAAGACAAGATCCTCCAGCTCCTTATTCCAAATAGCAGGAGGCTCGGGGGCTATACTCAGAAGATCCCAAGAAGGGCTACATAGTTTTGCTCGCTCAAGAAAGCACTCAGTGAACGCTTGTTCCTGCTCAACAAGACTTGAAGAAAACAAGACAAGGCTTCCAGAGCTCTACCATGAAGTGCTCGGGGGCTTGCCGGTCCTAGGATATTTTTGCAACCAGAGATAGGACCAGTTGCTGACCACACTATGAACCAAGCCGAGAAGAAGAAGCTGGAGATATCACTAAGTCTTTTCAGTACTGACAAGAACACAAAGTTTATCGAGACAACGGTCTATACCGGGTTGTTTGCAAGTCACAGACAAAAGCCAAACAAGCACTCGACAAGTCAAGGAAGTCTGTCAAGACATCAATCTACATATACCGAGTTGTTTACAAGGCACAAACTAAAAGCCAGAGAAGAACACGACAGATCAATAGAGTTTGTCAAGACAATGATTTACCTAACCCGGGTTGTTTACGAGACAAAGAAATACAAACAAAGAAGGCATCAACAAAGAACCAAAAATCTCCATTCAGTTTTCAAGTATAGTGTTTTGTTACAGAAGCTAGAATACAAAAGTCGATTACATCAGGCATTGTCATCAGGAGAAGAAACATCAATGTTAAGATTGTCTACAATCTTCCTAGCTAAGTCATCGACCTCAGGCTCCAACCTCTCAACAGCATCCAAGTACTCTTGGCTCTCGGTTTCATCGGCAACCTTGGACAAAGGAAAGTCCGAAGAAAGAACCCGGACCTAGGCAAGAACATTCCTGGTACACAGATGGGCGCACCCCTTTACGAACTCCTAGAAACAAGTCGGCACTTGGGGAATAAATTGAGCCCAAGATTGACCGTCATCTGCTGGAGTCTGGAGAAGGTCGGCTACTGACTGAAAAGACTTCCACAAAGCATTCCTATTATCAGTAGCCGTTGCCAACCTACCAGTCAAGTCTTGAATAGTTTTTTGGGCCTGCATAAGATCCCTATCAGCTCCATGCCTAATCAACTTAGCAAGCACGAGTTCTTCTTCAGCTCGAGTAATTACCTCCTTAGCTTTGTTGTGGTTAGTGCGGATGAGTGCCTTCATCTCCTCAATACCCTCCGAGAGCTTCTGCTTTTCAACTCGGAGAGCTAGGCGAAGCAAAAAAAACAAGTTAGTAGAAAGGGAAGTCAGAATACACAAAAAACAAGTCAGCAAAAAGGGAAGTCAGAATACAAAAGGAAACAAGCGGAACCCATAATACCTTTGCACTCGTTCTTCATGGACTCCACCGCAGCATCCTTTTGCTTCTCCGCCTCTACCACCTAGGCATGAAGAGCCTTCTCCTCCTCCTGATGCATCTGACGCTTAGTCTCTAGCTCAGCCTGACAGAGGTCAAGCTCTGCCTTTAGGGTACTCACCTCAGAGGACAACTTTTTCTCGTTTTTAGACGAGAAAAAGAAGCTAGTATGATCATGAGAAAAAGACTAAGCAAAAAGAGACAAAGAAAGACAAGACATACGGACAGAAGAAAAATAGACATCCAAAGAAAGAACTACAGAAAAACTTACCTGGAGCCTTTCCCCAAAAGAAGTCGCAAGGGTCAATAAGCTTCCCTAGGCGGCAGTTAGCTTCGACAATCGATGAGTGGCATCAAACTGCTGCACCACGTCATCAGCAAAAGGTGGACCACCGGAGGCAAGAAGAGGAGAAGGAGAAGCCGGCCGAGGCGAAGAAGGCACGACTAGGGCAATCTCCTGGGAAGCCAAGACCAATCCCTCAGATGAACCTGCCGCCATGGCCATGGTCACCTTAGGAGCTAGCAAGTCAGCAGCTGCGGACTCTGTCCCCCTCATAGCCACCTCGGTGACCATGTGTTCCGAGTCCTGAGACTCAGTACGCAAGGGCACACTAGAGGTTTGACAAGAAGTCGACTGGAGGCTCGGGGAAGATGAAGGCCTGAAAGATGACAAGGAAACCCGTCAAAAAGAATTAAGAAAAAAGAAGAATAGAAGCAGAGAAATAAAACCAAAATTCACTCACTCAGCTATCTTCTTCTTCATAAAACCAAAAGAAGACCTCACAGGGGGAACCACGGTAGCAAAAACGTCTCCGCCACTCGGTGACAGGAGCGGCGTAGCCGGTACCGGAGCCCCGGAAGAACTCGGTACCGAAGCTACGAAAGAACTTGGTACCGAAGCTACAGAAGAACCCAGTGCAGGAGTCTCAGAAGAACTGATACCCGACGACTGCCTACTACAAGAGAACAAGACCAAAAGTCAAAACAAGAAGAGGGTTTCAACAACAGGAAAACAAGAAAAGAACTCACCGACGAGTAACGAGGGGAGCATCATCATCCTCTTCTTCCTCACTCTCAACCAAGGCCACCATAGCACCAGCTAAAAAAGGACAAAAGTACTTGGTCAAAGATATAAGCAAACAACAAAAGGACATAGCATATTAATATGCTCACCTAAGAGCATGCTAGCTTCAACTAGAGTACCTGGACGAGTACTCGTCTGACGGGACTTCTTGGCAGCAGATGGAGCAAAAGAAGAACTATCCGCTCACCCCCTCTTTCCAGAAGTACGAGGAGCTCGAGGAACTAGACGAGGGACATAATCTTGATATACGTCAGAAAATGCGGAAGAAACACCAGGAAGCATCATAGTAGTTTGAGACTTACTGGTCAAGGACGCCCCAGCAAGACTACCCTTAGCCTCCACATTTGCAGGGAGATCATCAAGGGGAATTGGATTAGAGAAATTATGCCCCAATTCATATAAAAGAGTAAAACAACAAGACAAGGAAGATTAAACCAAAAGTGGATACAACGAAAGAGAATCAAAGGTACCCGAATAAAGAAAAAAACAACTCACAGCAGGGGGCGGGTTCTTTGCGCTATACTTGAGGACAGCAAGCGGAACGATGCTTACTCCTTTTAGCATCTTCTAGAGATGCTCGAGCACTTCCTCGTTGGTCAACTCAAGGGTAGGGACCATACGAGAAGGGTCCTCCGCCCTAGAGTACTCGAAACCGTAATGTTCCCGCTCCTTCAAAGGTTGAACTCGGCGGCAAAGAAAACTTGAAACAATACTGAAGCCGGTCAAGCCTTGCTGCTTCAGAGTGCAAATCTTCTCGAGAAAGGGCTTGATTGTCTGGAGCTCAGCAGTCGTCACCGAGTTCTTTTCCCATCGGTCATTAACCAAGGGACCAGACCCGGAATGAACAGAAAGAGGAGGAATCAAGTTGGCAGCATAAAACCAGTCAGCACGCCAATCTCTTACAGAATCACCCAGGTCATAGTCAAAGAATTTACTTCTAAAACCCTGGCAAAACTGAATCCCGCAACCACCAAGAACGCTAGTGTCATCACGGCGAGGTTGGGGCTTCAAACGAAAGAAGTAATGAAAGAGGGAAAGAGAAGGAGGAATTCCAAGGAAGGTTTCACAAAGATGAACAAAGACAGAAAGATGGAGAACAACATTGGGAGCAAGGTGATTCAGGCTAATCCCAAAATAGCCGAGAAACCGATGAAGAAAAGCAGAAGCTGGGGGGCAAAGTCCAGCACGGACAAAGGAAACGAAGAGAATGATCTGACCAAGACCTGGAGCAGGGACCCGATGCTCGCTTGGAGCCCTCCATTCAGCAATGTCCTTGCTCTAGATCAGGCCATCGCCAATAAGCTCGCGAAGCTGGTCTTCAGTCGTTATCGGAGCCGGCCAAACCTTCTGGGCAGCCCTCATGGCCATGAACTCTTGGTTCTCGATCATGGAAAGTGATGATTTCTCATCCACAAAGGTTGCCTGGGACTTGCTCATGGCTTTCTTCCTACCCATGTACTAACGGAGGCAAAAGGCACTAGGGAAAGAGAAGGCTCAGACGGTAGCGCTCAGATGGCGGCGGCAATGGCGACGGCGGAGTTGCGAAGGCTAGGGTTTTTCAAGGTGAAGGCAGGGTACCAAAGAAAAGGAGGACAAAGGCCTTTAAATAGATTTTACACCGGTAAAAACGCGGCCCACCAGGCCCGTTTTAACACGGCATGAGGACGCAACGGTCCATTTACCGACGCAGCTAAAATGATGGACTGCTCAAATCCACACAACAGTACAGTTCAACGGGTAGATTTTAGACTTATCCATCCAGCACCACAGCAGAATTATCATATCACCACAAAAAGAACTCATCAACAATAAAGCGAAGAAGGGTTATCTCACAAGGAGCGCAACAACCCGGTCCTTATAGAAAGAACTCAAAAATCTCATCAACAACCAGGACAACAGGAAAATAAAAAATTGCAACTCAGAAGATAAGATTCTTTACATTATAACTAGTTTCAAAAATAGAAGATTACACATCTTACAAGACCCAACGAACTCGGTACCACGAAAAGCAAAGTAGCAAAGAGGAACCCGGACACGACTAGGCTCTGGAACGACTACGCATTCCAAATTGCTACTCGGCAGGACAAACCGCCCTCGGCTACACTGTTTTCTTCAAAGGATGGGCACAGTGCATCCAAGACAGAAATCAACAGCATGGCGGGACAACATGGAGTAGAGAAGGCCGGCAGGCATCTGTCTACCCAAGTCCGATGTGATGCTGGATATGATGCTAATCTGCACCGGACAGTCTCCGGGCAGGCGACGAGGATCAATCCAGAACTGCCAGATGAAGGATCGCATCCCACATCACAAGACTCCCTCCAACTACCGCCACGTACTTCCAAGTATAATGCTGCTGCGGGATTAGCCTACCTCTAATCCCTATCGCAAGACTCCCTCCAGCTGCGGCAAGACACACAAGAACTGCAAAATAAGCCCGGGGGCTGCTCCACTTTACAAACTACCATATTCATGACTACAGAGACTTCAGAACAAGCAACAAAACACTCAATGAATCAAAACAAAACTCCAGGAGGGTATTTATAGATCGAAGGAGCGATGCACATGGACCAGGAGCACAAACGAAACA